>NC_082391.1:22707721-22740221 GCF_031168955.1 Gadus macrocephalus | reverse complement strand
GCGTCACTGGGTCCGCGGATGGAGTTAAAGTTGGAGCGCTGTACCGCGGGGACATCAGCACCCCCGTCACGTAGGGCCGCCGGCCCGCTGCACACATGGGACAGAGGGTGAGGTTTTTTTGTGCAAATGAAAGAAATTGCGTCATGGAAACATAACTATGGTCCGTGATGCTCGCGTGCACGTGCTTCATGCAGGGTACGCGCGGGGGGTTTAATAAGCACTAAAATAGTCCGCATCACCCAAACTGATTTGATGATGACTTTATGATGAGCGGATAGGATTAGGTATGCAGAGACTGAGGCAGTGTGTCGCTCTAGCGTTTACATAAGGGACTGTTCAAGATCACACACTTCACACAATCCATTCAGACCGTTTCCGAGAGGATGTTGGTACCTTGATCTGTTATGTGCTCGCTTATATGAGGGTATCAATGCTTAAAACGAGAAAGGCAAAGTCCGTTTGACGTAGAACTCATGGTGTGTTCCAGATGCCTCATACAACACCACTCGCACGAGTTGCAAGTGGGGAAATCTCCCAGCTTTACTTAACACACCATTATACTTACCGGTACTTAACCTAACTTAACTCTTCAGTGTTGAACTGAGTGGTGGTGGTCATCGTGACGCGCTCCTCACGCATTACGTCGACGCGTGGTCCGTCAGCCTTGATCTATTTAAAGCGGGATATCACCGCGCACAGCACTGATCGAGTGTAAGATGTAGCCCCATGACAGTGTTCATGTTAAAAACCAACATCATCCTGGGCATAAAGGAATAATTCTCACGCAGACTCATTATTACCATCAGCAGCGATTAATGAACGGTTTCATAAAGCATAGTTGGCCTATGCGTGCTGCGCATGCGCACACGCACCGACGACAGTGAGGAGGACAAGTGGCCGATGTACATGAGGGAGACACGACTGCAGCGGCGGGACTGGGTCTGCTTCTGTCGGAGAATGCCACTGCTGCAAGGAACCTCTGCGTTATCCTCCAGCTGTAAACAGTCGGTCGCTCCTCTCGTCAAGTACCACATCTTCAACCTCGAGTCCTAATTCTTTTCGGGGGTGGAGGTGAGGTGATCGTCTCGTCAAAACAACCTCCAGGCAGGATGCCCCCCGTGACGAACCACCACCACCAGCCGCCCGCCAGCGGAGCGGTTCTGACCCACACCAACGTTACCATGGGTAGGTGTGCAAGGTCAACGCCGTGCATGCATCAATTGGCACAATTGTGAATATATCCCTGAATTTCTAGAGGCGATGTAGATGTTTGTCCTGCGTTGAAATGATTGAAGCGTCCTGTCGCCTGTTTTTTTTTTAACTTGCTTGGGCTGTTTTCCCCGGAGCCCCCTTTGTTTCCCCAGTAAGGCAAAAATAAAACGTTCTTCCTGGTTTTAAATAAAATAAAACATATTGATAGGGAAAGGCTTTCTACTGTGCAGCGCCAGACCAGGTTTTGTTATTTTGGTATCAGTGTAGATGTCTCTATTGGTGTTGTCAGGTTACTGCAGGTGCGGCAAAATTACATTATGCTCCTATGCTCAGCATCAGACATCCGTGGACACCATTTTTCCCGTCATAGGCACTGTTTCCTTCTGAAATATCTCTTAAGTCAGAGACGAACCAACGTCTACTTAAAAACGGCATTCATGATTAACGTACTGGTCAACGAAAGAATGGCATACAGTAGGCCTATTTTCTATGATTATATAACAAGCAAAGTGTTTCAAACATGTTAAGGACTTGTGTTTGTAAGAATCCTTTCCAGAACTGCAACAATAATTCAAAGACAAAAGCCTGCAGCGCCAGTTAGAAAGGAGCAGATCCTGTCAGACCTCACAACAACAAACTAAATCAATAATCATTCATTACACCCAACTGTAGCTGCATGCGCTCTGCCGGGGCTCTGGAGCCGGTTTAGCTTGAGGTCTGGGCGGGTGAATCGGAGTAATGTAGACGACAAAGGAGGCCAAACGACGTACTGTCCGTCCAGCGGCTGCTCAGGGCGCTGGGGGCCGGCGAATGGACCCCCGCCGTAGTCATACTGCCTCGCTAATGACCGCCCTGTCTCCCCTCGGGGGCTGTCCCTCAGGGTCCTTCAAGAGGAGGAAGAAGAAATCCATCACTGTGACGGTGATGCTGCTGATCGTCTCCATCCTCATCCTCATCTTCGGCCTGGCCGCCACCACCAGGACCCAGAACATCACCGTGGGGGGCTATTACCCAGGGGTCATCGTGAGTGGGCCGCACCCACCTGCTGCTGCCCTACACACACACAGACAGACACACGCACACAGACACAGACACACACACATAGGCTCACGCACACAGACACAGACACACGCACAGAGACACACACGCACGGGAAGACAAACACACACACTTGCACAGATACACACACGCAAACACACACACGGGCACAGACACATACACACACACAGCCCCACTCACAGACAGACACACACACACTCACGCACACACACACACACACACACACACACACACACACACACACACATTGGCTCACACACAGACACACGTACACACACACACAGGCCCACTCACAGACAGACACACACACACACACACACACACACACATGCTCCCTTAACACACACACACACTGGCTCACACACAGACACACGTACACACACACACACAGGCCCACTCACAGACATGCGCGCACGCACACACACGCATGCACGCACACACAGATATAACAGCGGGCTCGGGCCGGCGTAATGCGAAAATCCATAACCAATCAAAAGCGAGGGATGTGATTTTATTTTCCGTAATAAAAGCCCTGACTGTGAACGGTCTCTCCGACGGAGTGAATCTTCGCAGACATTCATTATTCAGCGAGGCGCTGTCATTAGTGGCTGAGTGAGGCGGGCACTCTGCGGCACACGGCTTTTGTTTTGTTGGCGGGCTCGTACACACACACACACACACACACACACACACGCACACCCAGCGGCAGCGTTCTGAAATAGCGTGAGTGCATGAGCGTAGCGTAGCGTACGGTCCTACACAGACAAGGCAGACCTCTCAGGAGCATTGGGGGGAAAGGTAGTTTTCCCCTAAACCATCGCCGCTGTAGAGCAGACCGTCTGGGAGAGCCACGAACCAGACAACATATAACCCAAAATAACACATCAAAAGCAGTGAATATCAGGTCAGGGCTCATAGCTAAAGGCCAGTGTGGCCCTTACTGGAGGAAAACAAGCCTTACCGAGCGGACGCTTGACATTTAGGGCGCAGGAACCGATAAGAGAGAATCGATCGTTTGGTTCTGCTCACTGAAAAGTTCAGTCCGTGTTCGATCACAGCCCCCCTGAAATACTGTGGATCTTTAACGTCGGAGCGCTTGAATGTTTTATATGACGGCAGAAAATCGATTAAACTTTGTTATGAATGGTTGTTATGACCGAGAAACTAGAGTTAGATCCAACACAGACGGACATGGGCTAGCCAGTACATTCAGCCTTTATTGAGCGTTACAAACCTAGACTGTTGCTCAGCCACAGAGCGAGTGGGAGCGGCTACCAGCAACGAAGGAGATTTAAGAAAATGATGATTTAATTGCGTCCATTATCAAACAAACTCAAAGAGCCATTTCCTGTCGTTCCAGCTGGGGTTCGGCTCCTTCCTAGGAATCATCGGGGCTCATCTGATCGAGAACAAGAGGCAGATGGTAAGAGGATGTTTACGGCTTCTTGGGATGCAAATCAGCACATCTCTTCCAGGAACAATTCAATCCAAATTAATTCAAAAATACTCTATTGATCCCCGAGGTAATTGAGGCATCCAGTAGCTCATCTGTAAACAGACAATCAATTAAAAGAAAATCTGTTTTCGGATGAATGTGTGGGCGAGTTCAACCACTGTTGAACTTAGCTTCGAGTGATGTTTTCATATAATGCTGGCTGTCTGTGTGAGTATGAATGCGTGCATGTGTGAGTGTGTGAGCGTGCATGCGTTTGTGCACGTGCATGTGTGCGTTAGTCGTTAAAGTCGGCATTAGTCATTATCCCGTCTGTCCGTGTCGCCGGCCCCTCTGGAGTTTATAGTCGTGCATATTCCCCTGCGCGTACCCCCCCACCCACCCAACCCCCCGCTGGGATCAGACCGAAATAGGCGCGTGTAAGGGGAGGAGGAGCAGGAGCACAGATGCAGCACCTAAGGAATGCCGCCTTGCAGAAGTCCGGGGCGAAGGCACCAGAACTGTCACTGGGACGTCCTGTCACGGCCGGAGTGAAGGATGGATGTGTAGCGTGATACCTCCCCCCCCCCCCCCCCCCACCACCCTACTGCAGCAGAGTCCGGGTGTCAGCGAGATGCACAGCGAACCCGCTCACCCCGCCCCGCCCACCTAGGAGCGCCTATGGCGTGCGTCTAATTAGGGCGTTTTCCGTTGAGTGGAGATCGTTAAGAGGCACGGGGCCGTCTGTGATGTCAGCTCTGTTGTATCTGGAGTTATAGGAGGGGCTACGGTCAAATGGTCTCATTGGGTGATTTGTGTGCTACGTTTATGTATACCTTATGTTTACATTTACATTTAGAGCATTTAGCAGACGCTTTTATCCAAAGCGACTTACAAGAAGTTAATTTGTCGGAAGAAAGGGAAACGACACTATATCGCCGTTGGTACAGTGAGGATGTTCATAGTAGTGCCGAGCACTAACCATCACTAGGTTAACCCATTCCCTGTGTGCAACAAAGATAGCGAGGATAAGACAGGACAACCTTCAAGAAGACATCAGATATCAAGATATCTTCATATAATATCATGAACTAGAACGTCCAATTCAGAGACACAGAAAAACGATTGAGTCATCACAGAACCCACATAGGAGCCTTATTCCGACCCTGAAAGTACGATCCATCACATCTCAGCGTTGTGTTACTCCCTGATGTTGTCATCAGAAACATCACTCCCATGTGAATGGCATGATTCATGAAGACCTCGTTTGGCTGACTCAAACTGTCCAATAGCACGCTAACCTAGACGGCCCCCTCTTGCTATGACTGTAGGCTAGGCTAGGCTAGGCTTTGTAACTGGGTGTCCATCAATGTGGTGTGAATGGAAAAAAGGAAGAGAGAGCAACGCAGGAGTAAAGACGTGCCAATAAAGAGCTGGGCACCGGGCCAGCCCAAAACAGGTCGGGCTCACCCACGTTACCGGACGGCAGAACCAGCCCTGCCTGTCACTGGCTCCTCCAGACTTCAGCTTCCCTCTGCTCCTCCGAGTGGGGTTTGAGGAACACCACGCCCCCACTACACCCATCCAGCAGCCAAGGTGGAGCCTGTCCTGCAGTCAGGGTGGGGGCATGACCGTAACGCGCTAAACTGTTGGGTGGAGAGAGAAGTAAAATAATCAACTGATTATACTGATTATACTGCCTCAGTTGATATCGGTGGACGTGCCAGGTTAATGTGTCAGCAAAATACACATTTTTAAAATCATGTCACACTTTATCTTAAAGGGTGTGCATTGTGACCGTCATAACCATGAAGATGAGATGTGTCATGAACATGATCATCATAAACATGATGAGGCTTTCTGAATGTTTAGGGCTCTTGTTATTAAGTCTCTTTCGGTTAATTATGTAATTTTAAATGTCAAGTGTTATGTCTGAGATCTTTGCGTTATAACAACTTGACATTCACCAAGCACCGTCTTTGTTTTAAAAACTTGACGTTAACCATGACAACATAACCTTTCAATGTCTTTGTTTTGGCAGCTCGACCTTAGATGCTTGCAGGGTTGATCCTCACCTACTGCAGCCTCATGTGGTTCCCACTCTCATGTTGTTACATACATTAGCAAATGTCATGGTGTTATGGTGATATGGTGCTAATCTGTGTATTTGCACTCCTACACATAACACATGTAGTTGTTTATGGCTACACATTTCACAAAAAACACTTATTAACTTCGACTTCAGGGTTGTCAAGCTACACACATTCATCCAGTCACCTCAGAAGGAACCAGAAGGTATTTGTGGCGCGCTACAAGGTGCAGCTTCCCCAGTTAGGACACGGACAGCATTCTGTCTGCCATCAACATGACCCAGAGGGGGGTGGGGGGGCTCCATCTCAGCACATTGCAGAGTGCATGTTAGAAATGTGCTCCTACTACGGAGCCACTGAGGAAGGGCCGCCGGAATGAGGGTATAAGTTACACAGTTGTGGGAGAGGGGGGGGGGGGGGGCAA
The DNA here is from genome assembly GCF_031168955.1 of Gadus macrocephalus. Lineage (NCBI taxonomy): Eukaryota > Metazoa > Chordata > Actinopteri > Gadiformes > Gadidae > Gadus > Gadus macrocephalus. Next base: position 22,734,004 of record NC_082391.1, on the reverse strand, counting down.
GGCAGAGGCGGGGGCCATGGGAATAAAAAAAAAAAAATAATAAATTCTGTCTGTAGAATTTTTGACCATTCCCTAGCGGTAGGAGCCCTCCCCGTCAACAATTGTTCTCCCCCTGGTCAACTATTGCTCTCTCCCCCCCCCCCCCCCCTCCCGTCAACAATTCTGCCAGGGGGGCAGGGGGGCTGGTAGGGGGAATCCGGGGGGGGGGGGGGGGGGGGCATCAGTTCCTCTTGTATACAGGGCCCAGAATGTGGTGCTACGGCCCTGCACTGAGGCGCCCCCTCAAGGTGGCAGAGTGGTGGTCAGGTGCACGCAATTATAATCTAATAATCGTATGTCGTAATGTAGTAATAATATAAAAAGTAGTGGATATCAAAGTGTGGTTTCTACGTTGGGCATGTTGTTTGGCAGCCATTACAGCCCATATTGTGTATGCTTAGCAATAGGTAACGTGTGTGTGTGTGTGTGTGTGTGTGTGTGTGTGTGTGTGTGTGTGTGTGTGTGTGTGTGTGTGTGTGTGTGTGTGTGTGTGTGTGTGTGTGTGTGTGTGTGTGTGTATGTGTATGGGTCTGTGAGTGTGTGTGTGTGTCTATACCGGTGTATGGATTGATGTTATATAATCTAATAATCTAATAATAATGTAGTAATAATATAAAGAGTAGTAGATCTCAAAGTGTGGTGTTCACGTTGGCATGTTGTTTGGCAGCCATCAGAGCCCATGTTGTGTATTCTTAGCAATAGGTAACGTCGCTTCCGCAAAGCTTCAGTTTGGTGAAGTTTACATTTTGACACAATTACACAAAACAGGTTGTATTTGTACAACAGTCGTACAATGACACAATATACATTGTACTTCCCATTGTTCATATCTGCCACGGCGTTGATGTCCCTAACGTGTCCGTCTTCCTAACATGTCTGTCTTCCTAACATGTCTGTCTTCCTAACACGTCTGTCTCTCTGTGTGTTCCAGCTGGTGGCGTCCATCGTCTTCATCAGCTTCGGCGTGGTGGCGGCGTTCTGCTGCGCCATCGTGGACGGGGTGTTTGCCGCCAGGCATATCGTAAGAACTGTAAACACAACGGGCGCCTTAACAAAGTCATTCAGTAGCAACGTAATGGATAGCTCTGCACTTAGAGGCCCGGAGTCTTCATCCACTCTGCACGCGGGACGCTTCAAAGGGTTACACAGACGATGAAGAGGGCCTGACGTTAAGTCTGAAGGGATGAAGTCTTATGATAAGGAGTCGGTGTGTGTGTGTGTGTGTGTGTGTGTGTGTGCGTGTGTGTGTGGGGGGGTTTGTGTGTGTGTATGTGTTTGTGTTTGTGTGTGTGTCTGTATGTGTGTGGGTCTGTGAGTGTGTGTATGGGGGTTTGTGTGTGTGTGTGTGTCTGTATGTGAATGGGTTTGTGAGTTTGTGTGTGTGTCTATACCGATGTATGGATTGATGTTAGACGGGTAGGTGTATATTTAAAGGCATGGAGGAAGGTTGCCAGGGAAACTAGGTGTGTTTATACTTAGAGTAGCCTTCCAACACAGAGCTACGGCATTCCTCCTCGATGCTGACAAGGTCCAACATGATCTGTCTCTGGAGGGGAAAATCTATTTTTAAATAGATATAGATATATATAGACAGACATATATTTATATATATATATGTATATATATATATATATATGTATGTATATATATGTATGTATATGTGTATATATATATATATATATATATATATATATATATATATATATATGTGTATATATATATATATATATATATATATATATATATATATATATATATATATATATATATTTTAACAACGCAGCCATCATAGCCATCATTTGATATAAGAGAAACAATTCTGCCTGATTTGCTGAACATTGTTTTAAATGACAAAAGGAAATCTACCAAGGGCTAACTCAGTCCATTCAGCATCGTTCTTCTGCCTCTCTGTCGACTCACTAACCCTGAGAGTTGTGTTGTGGCCTGGGTGATCCTGGGTGTTTGGGTGGCGGGAGAGCCTCCTGTTGCCCCCCTGCCGCCCTGAGAGTACTGGCGTTCCCTGGGCGTTCCCTGGGCGTTCCCTGGGCGTTCCCTGGGCGTTCCCTGGGCGTTCCCTGGGCGTTCCCTGGGCGTTCCCTGGGCGTTCCCTGGGTGCTCTCTGGGTGCTCTCTGGGTGTCTGGGTGGTGTGAGGTCCTCCCGTCCCCCCCGCTGTGTGTCTCATAACTCCCCCTGCCTCCCCCCAGGACCTGCGCCCGCTGTACGCGGGCCGCTGCGACTTCCACTCCAGTGAAACCTCATCCGAGCGTGACGTAAGTGACCTGACGAGTAGCAGTGCCCCTAGCCGCGGTGGTAGTACTGCATCCCGGATCCATTTCATCTTCATTCATAAATGTGAAGGGATTGATGTCTGGTCCCGCCGGTGGCCGGACGTCAAACCGCCGGCCGGCCGGCGTCGGTCCGGGCCTCTGTAGCCGTGGTAACCGTCCGTCTTGGGCCCCCAGGTGCCGTGCCCCACGCCCTCCAAGATGTCCTGCAAGCTGAAGGTGAAGGGAAACACCTGCTACTGCTGTGACCTCTACAAGTGTGGGAAGTGAGTTTCAGTCCCGAACCCCCCCCCCCCCCCCCTGCATGACCCCCCCCCCCCCCCCCCCAACCCCAGCGCTGCCCTGCTTCTCCGCCCCTCTGATCGGTACTTAACCCCGGTCGCTCCTGCTACTTACTGCACCGTCTTTAAAGGAAAACCAAACCCTCCAAACGGGACGAGGGACGAGAGGTGATGAGTTACATGGTGAGGTTATGGATCCTGAGCGAAACCTAATCTTTGTGCCTTAAATCTAAAGACTTAAATATAAAGATTTAAGGCACAAAGTTCTAAAGTGAAGGAAAAGTGTAAATCTTAAATTATACGTCAAAAGGATCTACCCCACGCCAGCAAATAAAAAAGGGGCACGGTAGGGGCAATAGTGAAAGCTTGAACAAATATAGAAAATATTTCTTGAAAAGCCATATAGTCCGGCTCCTAAATTCAAATTGCTTTTCTGATGGTTAGAATATCTTGGTTTTCCTTTAAACCTTCCTTTGGACTAAATGTTTGGATATCTGTGTAACTAATCATATTTACAGTATAAACCGTTCATATTTATATTGTGAGTTTGTAAATTGTACCAGAAAAGAAAGAATGTTTTTTTTCTTGTTACCTATGTTTCAGAGAGCATCCTCTTATGGGACAGCAGAATAAAGATGTTTTGAAAAAGTTTAGGAAATCCTCCATGATTTGGAAGTAGGTCCCTCTTCTACGCCCCGGTGGTTGGCTGTTGATGGTCCACCATTTTTGTAGTCTTCTGGGGTTGAATGTGTGAATGTGACTTGTTTGTCTGTGCTCCATCCAAGTGGCCCAGGCTGATTGTGGCGTCTCACTGCATGTCCTGGACAAGCCTGCCCTCCATTTATGTTATCACACGCCGTACCTGTTCATATGACTGGAGCCGTTTCTAGCTCTCTGACCACTTTCCATCCAACTGATATTACCCCAGGTGTTTTCATGGTTTTTGTCTCTTTCCACGTTCAAAGTACTTGCGGTAAATCATTTAGCTTATAGGCGTGGTTCTGTTTTCCAACCCTGCCCTCATTGAAATGTTGTGTTCCATCATCTGTAGTCTCCATGATAGCTTTGACTCTTTTTCACTGAGCTTAAACCGCAGTTAAAACGAACAACAACAAATCTAAAGTCCTCTTTGTATTCAAACACGTTTTGAATAGGGCATAATATTTGATTGATTGGTTTTGCTATCATCAAAATACACATCAACCATTTGTTAGCATTTATCCTCGGTCCAAGACAGAGAACAAACTGTTGGTTTAAGCTAGTGCTACGTAAACAGAGCCCGAAACAAAAGCTACAAATTAAACTAAAGTAGCATGGAAACATAAAAGACATATATACATATATAAAATATATATTTACATATTTACATATGTAAATATAAAAGACTACCAATGATGAGAAACACTTCATAAGAACGGAAAACAGAAACTATAAGAGGTGTCATGATCGGACAACAGCTCTCGCATGACGATGACGATGATTACAATGATGATGATGATGACAATGTTGATGATGATGACGATGCTGACGAGGCAGCTTGATAACGCCCCACCTGCCCTGTTGCGCCCACTGGGCGAGCCGCGTGGAGGTGATCGGGGGCTACCACGAGTACGTGGACGTGAAGAGCTGCCAGGACGTGGTGCACCTCTACCACCTGCTGTGGTCCGCCACCATCCTCAACATCGTGGCGTTGTTCCTGGGCATCATCACCGCCGCCGTGCTGGGCGGCTTCAAGGACATGGTGACGTAGAACGCGCCTATTGGAACGTAGAACCAGCTCATTGGAACGTAGAACCAGCTCATTGGAACGTAGAACCAGCTCATTGGAACGTAGAACGCGCCTATTGGAACGTAGAACCAGCTCATTGGAACGTAGAACCAGCTCATTGGAACGTAGAACCAGCTCATTGGAACGTAGAACCGGCTTACTGGAACGTAGAACCAGCTTATTGGAACGTAGAACCAGCTTATTGGAACGTAGAACCAGCTTATTGGAACGTAGAACGCGCCTATTGGAACGTAGAACGAGCTTATTGGAACGTAGAACCAGCCTATTGGAACGTAGAACCAGCCTATTGGAACGTAGAACCAGCTTATTGGAACGTAGAACCAGCTTATTGGAACGTAGAACCAGTTTATTGGAACGTAGAACCAGCCTATTGGAACGTAGAACCAGCCTATTGGAACGTAGAACGAGCCTATTGGAACGTAGAACCAGCTTATTGGAACGTAGAACGAGCCTATTGGAACGTAGAACCAGCTTATTGGAACGTAGAACCCGCCTATTGGAACGTAGAACCAACTTATTGGAACGTAGAACGCGCCTATTGGAACCTAGAACCAGCTTATTGGAACGTAGAACCCGCCTATTGGAACGTAGAACCAGCTTATTGGAACGTAGAACCAGCTTATTGGAACGTAGAACCAGCTTATTGGAACGTAGAACCAGCTTATTGGAACGTAGAACAAGCTTATTGCAACGTAGAACGCGCCTATTGGAACGTAGAACGAGCTTATTGGAACGTAGAACGAGCTTATGGTAGCGTAGAATGCAGTTATTGTAACGTAGACCGCACTTATTTTACTGTATGACGCACTTATTGTCATGTAGAACACACTTATTGTATGTTGTACGTCCTTGCACTTAGAAATAGTACTTAACATTGTGTAGAATCTTATCGCTATCTTTGTTGTGTACGGGGAATGGGTTAACCCAGCGAATGTGAGTGCTTCGCAGAAGTTTCTATGAACAACCTTACAGTACTGACAGAGATACAGTGTTGTTTCAGTTTTTTCTGACAAATGTACTAACTGTAAGTCGCTTTGGATAAAAGCGTTTGCTAAACACCCTAAAGGTAAATGTTAAAGTAGAACAACAATGATAACGGCGATCATGTTGTTTGGACGTAGGGAGAGAAGGCAAAGAGGGGAAGACCCAAAGCACTGCGAGGTCTACTCGGTCCAAGGTCCTCTGACTGTTGAACCCCCCCCCCCCCCACACCTTTCGTTGCAGATCCCTAACCCGGCCTCGGACGCGTGTGAGCCAGAGGCCCTCCCGGCCGCGGCCCCCTCCCAGCCCGCGGCCTCCAGCACCTACCTCAGCTCCTACTACAGCACCACCCCCTGCCTGCCGCCCTACACCGCCTACGACCTGCAGGTCGGCGCGCGCTCCACCTCTAAAAGACACACTTTGTTGACACCGAACGGGGGCGGGACACAATGTCGATGCTGCGATATACGGTCACTCTTCTTCGTGCGATACTAGAATCGATGCACTGGCGCCGATTATATATATACCGGCATATATATATATATTTTATCTTTTTTAAAGACTATAACTGTTGAGACGAGTAATTCATGATAATGATTGCACCTTACCTTTTCACGGTCATTTTGTGTTCATAGTTAAGACATATGTATCGCTAAAGGATAGACTCTATGAATCGCGGTATCGCGATGTTTCCGGTATCGAGGGTCATGTACGGGGTATCGTATCATACCCTGAGGAACCCTGTTGATTCCCACCCTTGATACGGACGCTGAAACCTTAAGGTTTCAGCGTCCGTATCAAGGGTGGGAATAAGTATAGTAATAGCGAAAAACAGTGGCGTAACATCATGGTGATATGCCCCGGTGCAAATATCGCGTCGCTGGTCGCGTTGTCCCGCTTACTACGGTGAGCGTGTCGTCTAATTTAGTTAATTAATTAAGGGCGCCACCAGAGGGCGCCCCCGACACATTTGCCGCCCTAGGCGATTATTTATTTTTTCGTTCCTCCGTGCAGTGCACCGCTTGCACCGTTGATATTTACGCCACTGGCGAAAAAAAGAGTAAAAGCGTTTTAGATATTAGCGGTACGTGGGCCATGTATGGTGTATTGTATCATTTCTGTCCCAGCTCCCGCGCTGTGAGTGACGTTCCTCTCTCCCCCCCCCCCCAGGGCTCGAGCACCCTGCCCGACTCCTCGGGGCTGTCCGACGAGTCCCAGTCGGGGGCCAGCCACATGTGGCCCACCATGGTGCCCCCACGATACTCCCCCCCGCACTTCCCCCCCGACGAGAAGCCGCCGCCCTACAGCCCCTGACAGCCCACCGGCGCTGTGGGCTGGGGGGGCTGGGGGGGGGGGAGGATACTCGTGACTTGCTTCACTATAGGAGCAATAAGTGTAAAAAAAGAAAAAAGAGAAAAGGGCCTGCCGTCTGTCGGGGCGACGAGAGGGGTCACCGTGTCCATCTGCACGGAGCGCTGCCGACGGCGCCCGCCGCGGACCACAGCCCCGCCCCGACTCAGCCGCCCTGGGGAGCGGCGTGGAGGTAGGTTAGGTCCGGAGACCACTCCCCTGCTAGGGTCCTCCAGCGCGTCGACGCACGCCCCCAGAACCCGAGGAGCCCCCGGTGCCCCCAGAACTGTTTACACCTCTGCCTTAAGACGACTGAATTCCGGCGAAGGCCCCCCCCCCCCCCCCCCTGGAGGGACCCTGGACATTCGACTCGGCTCTCGCAGTGTGAAGCTCACCTCCGTGCGGTTCGCTGGTTTTCCGCAAAGTTCCTCCGTTGCCTCTTCCCAACCGGTGGCGTGACCTGGCGAGGGGGCGGACGCTAGGTAGGGCGCCGTGCGTTTCATCTGCACAGGCGCGAGGAAGCGCTGCCGTAGGAGCGCTACGACAGCCGGGGGGTTCCCGCCCTCTGACGGCGATCGATCCTAGCAGCGAGAGGGAACTGAAAGCTGTACAGAGTTCTGCGCCCGTGTAGGTTTCTTTAGAGAGGGTGAAGAGTGTCTTCCACTGGAACCCAACCAGTCTGTGTTAGCTGTAACGTTAAACGCCACACGCTTTTTTCAACACGTAGAGTGGCTCCTTCAAGGCATAAAGCTTAGTATCTTATAATCCACATGGCCTTACTTAGTCAAGTATATTTAGTAATTACGCGACCAGTTTTCCACTCAAGGGTCGGACTGTGCCACACTCATTGTATTTATGCGATCAGTTGTGGGCTTTCTCTCTGTAAATAAATGAAGCTCATGTCCTTTTCCAGTTGGATATCCCCCTCACACCACTACGAGGCTGTGGGTGGGTTTGGGTGTAGTCCCAAACAGCTCCTAGCAGGCGGTGGTACTCTCTGCCAACATCACTGGGGAATGCTTTTATCATTCAGGCTTCTTATCGTTTGAAGAGCACTCTCTCAGGGTCTGACAAAGTGTTCTGTTTCTTTGCCATTAAACTTTTATGGAACTGTATTGTTTTTCTAAATAAAGTGTCTGAACTACTGCTGAGATGTAGCCTACTTCACCCACAGTGAACTCACTCAATCAAACTTGAAACTGATAGACATGATTACACTGAAAAACAACCCCTTTAATTTACTTTATCACGATAGTGAATAAGTACTCAGTGGCACGCATGATACATGAGTTTTGTGTCAATACACTTTAATAATAATTAAACAATTTGTAGGAAAGAGGGCATGGAAAGTACAAACCTGTAGAAAGGACACCACAACAGACATGTTTTGAGTTTATTTAATGCCAAAAGCACACGAGACCTTATAAATACATTTCAGATGAACAACGCTGACAAGTAAAGAAAAAAAAAAGGCCATGGGCACAATAAAAAAACAAAAAACACCCACCTTCCTTGGTTAGTCTCACCCTAAACCTGCTAGATCTCAAATGAATGACATGAAGTCGTTTGGAATGAAATAAGACCTACTCCATGACCCACACTGCTACCCTGATAAAACACAAAAATGTAACAGACAAATACATGAGACGTATTCCAAAATAGTCTTTTTTACTGCATGATTATCACTAAGTGCTATATTTACAGACTAGCGTACATCATTGTAGCCCTCCGAAACCGACCTCTTTAAATACAATCACAGCCCAGGTACTACCACCAGGGGGCGTCTGGCACGGACAACAGTTTGACATGAAGGGAAGAATGAATATGGCCAGCATATAGGGCGACTCACAACAGAACACTGAAGGGCCGTAAGGATCAATCAAAATGAAGAAATAGTTTAACCAGTCTTTTAAAATCGATGGATTAGTGCAAACCTCATTGGACTATTTACTTTTTTTCAAAAGACACATCAATCAAACTTTACATAGGATAAGTTGGGCTATAAGAGGTTAACAGGGAATCAAAACAAAGCCATTCTTGGTTCAAATGTGGGACTGGACTGAATCAAAGCACAATGAATTGTGTGCGATAACATTAATCCATACACCTTTCGTTTTATGCTGGAGTCATCCTTTCACAGTGGGAAGTCTGAAACACGGGTTAATCAACCAATATTTATTCCTGGTGCCCTAATAAACATTTATACGTTAACATATTACAGTACAGTCAATCTGTGATGAGCCAGGTGATAAAAAATAAGTAATATTTAAAGATTGAAACCCTTCAATTCAAATCAATATTGATTTGAATTAACGCCTGAACTTCAGTGAAGTTCAGGGGAAGAACTGAAATTAACCTAAATAATTGAGGTTGCTTTAGAATTCAAGGAATGTTATTCAAATCGCATAATAAAATAATTCGCTTTGAACGAGAGCACAAGTAAGTAAGGCTCTGAATAAGTGTGGAGTTAGAACTAAAGACCATCTTACAAACGTTTTTTTTTGTTATTTGGATTTTGTTATGTTTTTTTAACTCGTAATATGTAAAATAATTTCTTGAAGGCATTCACGCGTCTGCAACGCTTTTCAGTGGATTTGAAAAGTTCTACACAAAAAATGTTTTATTTCTAATAAGTTTCAGTTGACACAACATAATTTTTACCACAAAAAAACGATATAACGATGTCAGTGAGTGAGAGCCTAAAGCAAGAACACTTCAAGGAAGACCCGAAGCGGGGGTAAGAAACAATGTTGAAGAATAGGGACGCACCGATACGATACCAGGACTCAGACCCGATACTGTTGTCGATACTGTGCTCATTTTCTCGCCAAACTTCTCAGATGCAACTAGGGCCCGACCGATTCATCGGCCTGCCGATTTAATCGGCCGATTATAGCCTTTTTGAAAATAATCAACATCTGCCAAAAAGACGCTGATTACAACCGATTTTTTTTTTTTAGAAATGTTATTGCGCTTAGTATCCTGCAGATTGCGCTCCTACTCGCCTTGCTAACTAACAATCGGCCGATTAAATCGTAATCGTAATTTTTCTCTGAAAATAATCGGCATCGGCACTCAAAAATCAATATCGGTCGGGCCCTAGATGCAACCGTCCGATACCACTTTACACAACGCTACGTAACGTTTAACAACTAGCGAACCCTCTATCTATGATCATCGACATAGGAATCAATGCCATTTTATCCCTGTAACTGAAATAAGTCCTCAATTTAGAGAAGAGAGGGGCAACGTGTGGCACATTTCACATTCATCATCGCTCAGACACTCGATCACTACGACCGAACTAAAAAAGTATCACAAAGTGGCCGTGGGCTGTAACCATGGCGATAACACGCCCCCCTCTTTCTTACAGTTTTCTAAACTGTAATGGTATTTTTCATTCGGTATCGGTATTTTTATCGGTACTCGTTATCGGCGAGTACCCACACGTAAGTTCTTGTACTTGGGTCTGAAAAAAAGTGGAATCGGTGCATCCCTACTGAAGAGTAAGAAGCTGTGAAAGGCACAGATACCAGTCTCCCTCCCTCTCCCTCCCTCCCTCCCTCCCTCCCCCCCTCTCCCCCCTCAGTAGGTCTCCGGGATGACAAAGTCGAACTCGGGATTGCCCTGCTGCTGCTGCGGGGGGTTCATGCCCGGCCGCGACCGGGCGTCGGAATCCACGAAGATATCGTTCCAGCTCAAAACCTTACTCTGCTGCGTGGGAGACTGCATCTCCCCGCCGCCGCCGCCGCCCACGCCGGCCATGACGTGCTGCACGCTGCCGTCCTCCCCGATCATGCGGACGCCGCCCTCGTGGGCGGGCCAGCCCGAGGGCTGCGTGGGGAGGGACTTGTAGGGCAGCAGGCGGTACAGGTTGTTGGGGGTGGCGTCCTTCTCCTTGCGGCCCGACGGGTCCTGGTTGTGCGCCTGCTTGCAGTGCGTGGACAGCACCTGGTAGTTGAGGAACATGTCGTTGCACAGCAGGCACTGGTACCGACGCTCCCCGGTGTGATGCGCCTCGTGCTTAGTCCGGTACTCGGCCAGCGCGAACACCTTGTTGCAGTAGCGGCACGGGTACTTCTTCTCCCACGAGTGGGTGTTGAAGTGCCGCCGCAGGCTGGTGAGGCACACGTAGGGTCGCTTGCAGACCATGCACACGTAGAAGGTCTTCCCGTCCATGATGAGCTCGTAGTGGTCCTCCGGCTCGCTCTTGATCTTCTTATTGCTGGGGCTGCCGGTCGGCGACGCCATGCCCTCCTCGAAGGGCTTCAGGGGCGTGGCCATCAGCGCCCGCTTCCCCTTGGCCGCCTTGGAGCCGCCCTCGTCGGGGTCCTCCTTCACGGGGACGATGTCGTACGTGTCCTCGCCGATGTTGGCGTACACCTTGCACCCCGACGAGAGGGCGTCGATCTCCAGGGCCTTGTCCAGCGTGATGGTCTTCTTGGCCACCACGGCCGCCTGGGGGAAGTTGGCCCCGGACGACATGTCCGAGAGGCGGATCTTAAAGTCCCCCTGCTGGGCCGTGGTGCACACCTGCTTCTTGTGGACGCCCATCATGTCGCTGCTGTCGCAGGGCTGCGGCGTGTTGGGGGACACGGGGGTGAGGCTGTGCAGGCTGGACACCGGCGTGGTGGGCGTGGCTCCGGAGGACATCCGGGCCGGGGGGCAGGGGATGCTGGAGGATGTGTTGGGGCTCAGGTTGGGCCGGGAGACCGGGACCACCTGGGGGGACCCCTTCAACGCGGACAGCGCTGCGTCTTCTGCTTTGGGTGGACTCATCTCCCCCGCAGTATTTTGCGGTTCCCGCTTTTTGTCCGACGTTGCGTCTCCCGACTCGCCGGCGTCCAGGTCGATCACCGCCGGCTTCGGAGTCTCCTCCGTCTTCTTGGAATCCGTTTCCGAGACGAACATGACGTCGTCGTTATCGGAGTCCCCGTCGTCGTCGGCAGATTTGCACGTCTGGTTAAATTCCTCGGCCGATATGGAGAAGGACTCGGTGATGATGGGCATCACCTTGGTGGACGCGCCGCTCTTGCACTCGGGGTCTTTCGACAGACCCGGTAAGCCCTTCACTTGGGACAAAAGCGTCCCCAAGTTGGCGAGGAACTTGACGCCCAGTATCTTTCCGGCGCTGATGAGCTCCTCCAGCATGTCGGATCGGACGCGGGTGATCTTGGAACTGTAAATGTAATTGAGGATCTGTTCAAAGATTTCCGCTTTGATAAAGTTCAGTTCGATGACCTGCCCGGCGACGGAGAAGAGCTGGTGAAAGTAAGTGCTGGAGGCGGACAGAATCGTTTTGTGGGCTCTGAACTTCTTGTCCTGTATGATTATCGTGACGTCGCAGAATAGTCCATGGTTCCTTTGGTCGTTCATGGACCTCAGCACAGCAGCGGAGTACTGTGTGTCCGTGGCAGAGATCAGCTTGAGGTTCGGCATGCCTAAAGTGGGAGAACAAGTAAAGTTAATGTAGGTATATTCAGGTTATGTCCCCATCATGATTACATTAAAGTACTGCTCCAAAAAAATGTGCAGTTGAACACACTGTGTGTGTGTCTGTCTGTGTGTGTGTGTGTGTGTGTGTGTGTGTGTGTGTGTGTGTGTGTGTGTGTGTGTGTGTGTGTGTGTGTGTGTGTGTGTGTGTGTGTGTGTATTTGTTTATGTGTGTGTGTGTGTGTGTGTGTGTGTATTTGTTTATGTGCGAGGGTATGTGTGTGTGTGTGTGTATTTGTTTATATGTGCGGGTGTGTGTGTGTATTTGTGTGTGTGAGGGTATGTGTGTGTGTGTGTGTGTGTGTGTGTGTGTGTGTGTGTGTGTGTGTGTATGTGTGTGTGTGTGTGTGTATTTGTTTATGTGTGAGGGTGTGTGTGTGTGTATATGTATTTGTTTACATGTGCGGGTGTGTGTGTGTGTGTGTGTATTTGTTTGTGTGTGAGGGTATGTGTGTGCATGTGTTCTGAAATATCCAACAGCCAAATTGACAGTCAAATCCATCATTAAAAAGTAGACATTATTTATGTTGCCTCTGAAGTAATCTCTAATTTTACACATGCTTTGATGATTTAATATATTTGTACTATTAATACCTGTCACATTCTGTACGTCCCTCAAGGCTTTTTCTAAGAGCGTTTCCCATTTAAATCCACAATTGATAAATCCACTTTATTTCCGACCTTGCCATTGAAGTCATGTATAATTGAGTGAATGAATAAAAAAAATGTTTTTTCTGCAACTAGCACGATAGCAGTAGCTGCTAACATGCAAACAAAAACACAGCTAACGTTAGCTCCTCCATCCAAGTGCGCCGTGTATTTCAAACGCGTCCATGGCATCACACCCCTGCTACACTACACACAGGGACCTGGACGAAGACCTTGGGGTTTAGTGACCTGGTATCAGGACCAGGACATGCACATAGGTGGTCCAGGCTAACAAAAGTAACGCAGCCCTGCATTTGTTCCTCCTTCAATGGGCGACAGCGCGGCCTTCCGTGGCAGAAAGGTTTCCCCCACACACACATGCATACACACTCACACACACACACACGGGATGAGTTCTTCATCAGGCTGTTCAGACCAATTGCATGCAGTGTATCACTTACCTGCGCTTTCTGTTTTTCTGTTTTGACCAAGCCGGATTGTTACCTGCAGTTGTAACTTAGCGAGGCACAGACGACAAAAAAATAGACAGCCGCGGCACGTCTCTGAGGTTCACTACCGCTGTCATGACCCGGCCGGCCACCAGAGGCCGCTGTAAGGAGGCCACTACTTCTTTCATGACCCGGGCGGCCACCAGGGGCCACTGTAGGGCGGCCACTACTGTTGTCGTGACCCGGGCGAACACCAGGTGCAGCTGCAGAGCGCCATCAGAGTACGTTTTTAGACTTCGATAATTTATTTATTTCTAAAACCCAAAATAGAATCATAATAATAACAATATTCAATCATGATAATGTTAATACCGTTTTTCAGTAGTTCAAATGCAATATCGACTGGTTGACGAGCCTTGAATCAGTACAGGACTGTTTACAAATAAATCCCAAGCGGAACCTTGCTCCCCTGTACGTTGTTCTTCGTGTAGCGATCTGCGGAGGCACAATATCCTGTTTGGAAACGTTTTCCGAGAGCAACAATCGTCATGGCGTATCAGGGCTCTCGGTAGAGGCCCAGTTGTTGTTTTGTTCACCAGTTCTGCCGTGGTCGTGTGTTTTAACGGCAGCCAGAATGCCCATCTACGACCGCTCATCAGACCGAAACCCCGACGGTGGCAGAGACCATAGTCCGGGCCGGACCAGAGACAGGAGTCCCGGCCGGACCAGAGACCACAGTCCCGGCCGGACCAGAGACCACAGTCCCGGTCGGACCAGAGACCACAGTCCCGCTCGTCCCCGGCGGCGGAGCAGGTCTCGGTCCCGCAGTGGAAGCCACGGAGGCCGAGATTTGTCTCCGGACTACTTCGGTCCAAAACTTCCGAAGCCCCGAAACAGGGAAAGGGAACGAGAAGAACACGAGCACCGGCTCCATGAGGCCCGGAACATCAAGAGGATCCGCATGGGGAGCCCCCGCCGGAGCCGCTCCAGGTCCAGGGAGAGGCACGGCCAATGGACGGAGCAGCGGGGCGGGCCGAACGACTACTACGACCAGCAGCGGGACGACGCGCAGCGGCAGCGCCAGGAGGCCTTCATCGCCAGGTAGCTTATTAAATGCAGTGTTGCCTATATGCACAACGTGTTTGAGACGTTGGCCGTATATATTTTTTTACTTAATTGCTTCTTCTTCTTTTTTCTACCAGGCGGTTACAGGAACGGGAGAGGATTGGGGAACTGGGCTCCCCTGAAGTGTGGGGGTATTCTCCCAGAGTCAAGGAACCAGAGTACGTTTGTAATCGTTATCCTTATAAATATTGATGTGTTTTCTCGGTGACCCGTTCAACATGTAACTCCAGCGGCCCAGTATCTCTTGAAATCCATCTAAAGTATGTTGGTTATTCCTCCAGCTCTGACGAATTCACACCCGTTGAAGATGTGAAAAACAGCAGTTCAGATGACAGCTCAGACGGTATTACGCTCGATATCCTTCCCACCCTTTGCACCCACATTACAAATTTAATTTGAATGAATTCATATATTGTTTGATTCTTGCAGACGATAAGAAGAAGAAGAAAAAGAAGAAGAAGAAATCCAAAAAGAAGAAAAGCAAGAAGCACTCAGAAGACAGCGGGTCCGGGTCAGATTCTGACGGTATGAATTTTCTTATGGTTTCACATCCCATTGTGTGTTTTTCTATAGTGTTTCTAGGTGTCTAATATTAAGTATATTCTACCCATTTCAGAGGAAGAAGTGAAAAAGAAGAAAAAAAAGAAGAAAAGCAAAAAGTAAGTTTGTGTTTCCAAATGTATATTTGTTAATCTCCCACAGAGAAAAGGAGAAATTATGCATAAAGATTAATATTTTCATCTTTATTTTCCATCAGGTCGAAGAAGTCCAAGAAGAAGAAGGTGAAGAAGAGCAAGAAGGCGTCCAGTGGTTCCAGCAGTGAGGAGTCCGGGGGGGAGGAGGGCGAGGAGGAGGACGAGGACGGGGGGCTGGTGTGGGTGGAGAAGACCTGCATGGACGAGAACCTGGTGGGCCCTGAAGCCCCGCTGGCTCAGATGTCTCAGGACGACAAACCTCTCGAGTGGGTACACGTCAGAGAACCTTAACGCTACGTTGGTCAGGTTAGCGTCGGGTGTTTTCATTGAACCTGCTGTTTCCCACCTGTCGTCTCTTCAGTTTCGGCCACGCCCTCTTGCCGGGTGAAGGTGCGGCCATGGCGGAGTACGTGAAGGCGGGAAAGCGTATCCCGAGAAGAGGAGAAATCGGACTGACCAGTGATGAGATCGCCAACTTCGAAAAATCTGGCTTTGTAATGAGCGGTAGCAGGTGTGTTATCCGTGCTACACTGTCCCATAATATAAACGTGTCTGAGTTAATTCAGATAAATCACTATCTCAGAAATACATTTTAAAATTGTATTTGACTACCAAAGTATAACACTGGCAGGTTTGTCTTCAAATTTACCTGGAAAAGTTTAGCCATTCAATGGCTTTTTAAGTTAATGAAATACTCCTACTAGATCAATTTTTATAGATTTCTTCTATGGAGTGGGTTTTCTGAAGATGAAATGTTCTTTATTGATCTGTGTATGACTGACTGTATGGTGTTACTCATTGAAACCTCTGAAGTCCACTTGTTTGACGTTGCACCACTGACTGATCCTCGTGTCCTCTTCAGACATCGCCGTATGGAGGCTGTGCGTTTGAGAAAGGAGAACCAGATCTACAGTGCGGACGAGAAGAGGGCGCTGGCCTCCTTCAACCAGGAGGAGCGGCGGAAGAGGGAGAGCAAGATCCTCTCCAGCTTCAGGGAGATGGTGTACAGGAAAACCAAAGGCAAAGATGAGAAGTGAACGGTGCATCTCAAGCTTTGGTTCTGGGTCTGTCCGTCGCGGTTGTATAGCTGTGTTTTATAGTAAAAGCCAACATGCATTGTCCAGCCTAGTTTTGTAAACAAATTCTATTTTTTTGGTTTTTAAAACAGTACTGTGCTGACTTTTTTTTTTGCTTTTAATTTGATTGGACATTTGTACTAGTATGAGTCAGATTGGCTCACTATGGTATAAATACTGTATTGTCAATTCTATTTAGCAATTGGTTGTGGGCCTGCTCTTTACCTTGTGTAAATTCCCACACATTCAGAAACCCACTGGTTAATAAATTCTTGAATGTACCCCCAGCTTCCTTTTGGGTTAAAACTCTGCCGTTATTGTTCTTTAATGCTATGTAGCGCATGATTTATCCTTTTGTTTTACACTTTTTTTATTTACAAAAAGACAGCTTGGAGGTAGAGCACAATCATTTTGAGAAGCACTAGAGTTGTGTCTGGTCGGATTGGTTCAAAGGTTGGCTCAATGGCCTCGGGCAAATATTAATCTGAATCCAAACTGAGGGATCTTGACTGATAAAAGACAAAACATATGTATATCCCATATATTTTAATTTTAATGTAAAAAACTAAAGCTCTCATCATTTAGAGCTGCTACACAGAGCAGGTGACGCGCAGCGATCCTACTTGAATTTTTAGTTTTGCTTTTGGCTTTACTAAATCACCCTGATTGTGTTGTGTTTTGATCACTTTCGACTTCAGTAGCTGACAGACAACTGATTGGCACAGTGGATACATTTTATGTATTTCTTAATTTTTTTTTTTAGTTTAAGTTAGAATGGGTCAACTTTAACGTCTCTTGAATAATATGACGTGAAGTTGAATTAGTACTTCTACCAGTATGTTTTTTCTACTTTGTATACTACTTGAGTATACTTTTGCAACTGATTTGGGGTCCCACCTTGATAACAGTGGATTAGTATCAGGTAGAGGTACGTTATGTGAGGTTAAACTATCAGTAAAGGCTTATATTTCTATAAACAGGGCCCTCCATAGAGGTAATGGTGGTCCCAATGCAAACATCCTTTTAGTGGCTTGCACCTTTAGTCGAGACTACTGAGTGAAGAACAGACAATCTAAATCGTATTTGACATGTGTATAGTGTTAGAATTAACTGTACACTTGTTTGAAGGTTTAAACATATTTATTATACAACACATTTTTGCAGTGACATCTTGCCGTTCTCATTGAATGTTTTCAAGTCCCTAAAAAAAGAAGAAAATAACATCAGTTTTCAAACACGTTTTGGGTGAGGTCCTGCAGGCACCATGGGGAGTCAGATGTTACCTTGGATTGATGGTACTCTCCCTTCCCAGACACCCTCTTGTCCCTCTCCATCAGATACCACTGGTAAGGGACCCGGGCTAGTCTCTTCTCCTGCAAACAGAAACGTCTCATCATCACAAAAAAACGTTTTATATTGCAGAATATTTAGAAGGGCTTGCACAGAGGTTTGGTGATAAACAGTGGACCCTCTCAGACATCCTGGGGGTCTTGCAGGCGGGCTGCAGTCAGCTCACCTTCCCTCCGTTGGTGAACTTGTGGATCTGTATCGTCGCGGCTCCAGGGATGATGAGACACGCGGTCATGATGGCCAACCCGGGCAGTATCTCATACCACATGCTGTCGGTGCTTCTGGACCATGCAGCTCAGTTATATATTCAATAAGACGCTTTAAGAGGAGCGTCTGACGGAAGGAAGCCAACAAAATGTCCAACGTCCTCACAACAACTTGACGGTCATCCGTTCACTTCCGGGGCGCAGCAGCGAGCTTTTACTCTTAATTTTAATAAAATATCAACGCAAACTGATGTTTGGTGTAGTGTTCGGTTAAATTTAAATACAAGTGAAATCATAATCATGAACATATTATTACATGGTAATATAACAAAACCAAAGTAATATATTGCATTGTCAGGTACATATACAAAAACTATTAAATGTTTTATTTTTTTGTAGATAGGACTTAAATATATCTCTATCATTATTTCTCGTTTGTGATATTATTTAAATTAATGTATTACGTATTATTTTCCATTCAAAGGTGCTGTGCGCGTTGTTTTGATTGGACCAAAGCGCCCTCTATCGTCCTGGAGACAGAACTACCACAGCGCCCTCTATCGCTCTGGAGACAGAACTACCATAGCGCCCTCTGTCGCCCTGGAGACAAAACTACCACAGCGCCCTCTATCGCCCTGGAGACAGAACTACCGCCGCCGTCTCTAGAGGAAGTGCCTGCTGGATACTTTGGTCGCTAACTCACAGCTAAGAAGTAAACAGCGTGGATGGACATTGACAAGAACTGATCTCTAAACCAAACTTTCGACCATGAAGGAGGACAAGGAGAACACCCGCCCCAAGGAGAGGAGGATGGAGGGGAAATGCGAGGAGGGAGAGAAGATCGAGAAGCTGAAGGAGAGGAGAGAGGCGATGACAAAGGTACGACCCGCTAGCTATGCTAGCGTCGGGTCAGCACGTTTGTTTGGATAACTTTCGTCGGGTAAACGCCCCACTAGTTAGATTGTTTATTAAACAGATGTACGTTTACATACTCGTGTTTTTTATCTGACGGTCCTTCTAACTCCACCGTTGTGTTGTAGATCGTGATCAGACGTCTGCCCCCGAGCCTCACCAAGGAGGAGCTGGAGGAGCAGCTGCAGCCGCTGCCAGAACTCGACTATCTGGAGTTCTTCTCCAGTGACACCAGGTGAGGCAGTCCTCCTTATGAAATAACACAGTTTATGGAGGTTTAATACTTGAGCATTCACACAACCTTTGTCTTTCTTTGTATGTTTCTAGCCTCTCCCCCCACGTCTTTTCAAGGGCGTATATTAACTTCAAACAACAAGAGGACATTGTCCTCTTCAGAGATAGATTTGATGGATATGTTTTCATCGATGGCAAAGGTATTAAGAACATGTATTTTACTATAAGAGGCTTTGTTTGTGGTACAATTATTACTAGATAATTACTAGACATTTTTGTTAACTTGCTTCCTTGTTTTCTTCTTAACAGGACAAGAATATACCGCTGTTGTGGAGTTTGCGCCTTTTCAGAAGATTGGCAAGAAAAGAATCAAAAAACGAGATGCAAAGTGTGGAACCATAGATGATGGTAAAGTTATTGTCGACAGCCATATCGGAAAATGTTATTCCTGCAACGGTTATATTCAACCATCTTCTCCATCCTAACCAATATCCATTTTGAGCTTTCCTTGAACCTCGGGGACCATGTCTGGAACATCCACTGTAAATGTCTAGCTTCTAGTATAGAGCTACTTTTTAAATGTTATAGAATGGGAATCAAACTTCGAAAAAAGGGGTTTCATGAAGATTGCCGTTTACGTTTTAGATCCTGATTACGAAAGATTCCTGGAAGTATATAATGGACATGATGATGAAAAGATGACATCCACTCCAGAGACTCTCTTGGAAGAGCTTGAGGCGAAAACCAAAGAGCTTGGTGGTATGTAACGTGGATTTTAAAATGAAAAAATATGACAAGTCTAGCGAAGTATTCAAACAAAATGAACACTCTTGTCCACTTTTACAGCCAGAAAAACAACTCCCCTCTTGGACTTTCTGAAGAATAAGCAGGTAATTTTTTGGTGGTAAAATATTGCAGGATACACTTTATATACTTTACATTAATGTTAAAATTATATACTTAACATTTACCCATTTAATCTGTGAACTGTTCTTTAACAATGTGCAGAGAATCAGAGAGGAGAAGAAGGAGGAGAGGAAGAGGAGGGAGCTTGAACGCAAGAGACAGCGTGACGAGGAACGCCGTAAGTGGCGCGACGAAGAGCGACGGAGACGCAAAGACAACGACAAGATGAAGAAACCGGACCGGCCCTCAGACAAAGACCAAGTGAAGGAGGAGCCCAAGATCAAGGTAGTTACTGCAGAGGACTGAAGCATCGGCTTTAACCCTGCCAAAAATACGATGTAATTTATGAATATTTTCTTGAACCCCTCTTATCCAGCTCCTGAGGAAACCAGACAGAGGGGAGGAGATGGACACGGAGAAGCCTAAAGACAAGCCGAAGAGACTCGAGAGGCCAATGAAAGACGATAAAGTGATGGGCAGTTTGGATCTGAAGAAGAGGACGATAATCGATAACAAAGAAGACCGACCCAGGAAGTGAGTGAGCCGATTCTCAGGAAGTATTGTCGTTATGTATATATAATAGTTAATTAACACACTTTCACTCTCCTAACTCGCTCGCAGGGTCGATGAGGAGGGACGCAAAGAGTTCCGGGAGCGTGACACCGTCCGGGACCGGGAACGTGACGCTGTTCGAGACCGGGACGCCGTCCGAGACCGGGACGCCGTTCGTGACCGGGACGTTGTCAGAGACCGGGACGTTGTCAGAGACCGGGAACGCGACCGGGAGAGGGACAGGGAACGCCGGCAGAAGGAGAAGGACCGCATCCGGCGTCAGGACGAGGACAGGAGGCGGCGGCGGGAGCGCCACGACGGCGAGAACGCCTGCAGGAAGAGAGAAGAGGCCGGGAAGCGGGACAAGGAGCGCGACTGGGACAAGAAGAGGGGAGGCAGCGCCAACGAGTCTGCCGCCAACGAGCGGTCGGCCAAGGACAACCGGAAGGAAGAGAATATGAAGAGAGATCGCATGCGCAACAAGGTAAGGGCATGGAGCAGAGCTGCTGCTTGTATAATGTTCTGTGAATGTTTCTCCGTTCGTCTTTATTCACATCTTGTACGTTTCTGCTCCAGGATCGACCTGCCATCCAGCTCTATCAGCCAGGGGCCCGCAACCGCAACCGTGGTGGCGGAGGGGGAGGAGGTGGGGGGGGCAGTGGGGGAGAGTCCCAGCCGGCAGAAGGAAAGCCCGACAACGAGTCCAAGAGAGCCAACGACATGGGAGACGATTGAATCAGTTTTGGGGCAACATGCATGTGGAGCGTGGGGTGCAGGACGGGGCCGGCAGGGCTCTGAGGGGAACACACCGGTGCCACAGTGTAGCGTGTAGGTGCGTCCTATAACCAGACCGGGGCGCAGTGATGTCATGGTGCCACACTCGTCCGTTTGTCGGTCAATAAAGGATTAGGTAACACAGCACTTCCTGACTGGTGTACATTTGGCTCTAGGGACCTGTCGCTGATGCCAAAGCTTCTTTGGGACTTCATTAAATGCCAAGTGGCCTTATCACAGTGTTGCTACGCTTCTGTCAAGTGTTGCAAACATTGGAGCTTCATACTGCTGAACAGTCCATCTATGCCACACCCGTACACATTTAAAATTAGTTCTGCAATAGAGCTCTGCCCTCACCGTTCTGTTTTTGACAGAAATGGTGTTACCATGCAGGATATTTACTGTGTTTCTCTACTGTATGTTCTTACATGTATTATATAAAAGATCATGGAAGAAATGCAGTTATTTTTCTCCTGCAACAAAAACATTTGTGCCATTTGAATACAGCGGTTGCCTTATGTGTGGACGTGAAGGAATTATTTGTTCAGTTTAGAAACTGAGACATTTATTCACTGATACAGCGATAAAGGAGAAATAGCCATTTGTGACTTTAGAACTGTGAGCTTAAGCATCGCTTCAAGCCTGCCTGCAACCATCAACATACCGACCTGTGGCCTTCAAACGTCAATTCAAAGAATTCAAGATTATCCCTGCATAAAAAACAAATTTCATAATGAATTAAACAGAGTACTGCATGTAATCCAAGCTCATTTTGTTGGAATGAAAAATAAAATGGTAATTCATGAAACGGTCTCGGATTCTTATCCCCTACAACTCTTGATGACTTTAATTTTGGTTAATTTATACTTTTGATTATGTTGTGAAGAACCCAACATGGTGTACATTCGTTTTTCCTAATATCAGGTTGTAGGTAATCTCTTGGTCTATATGCTCTGCATGTGATAACTAACTTCTCGAGTGGAACCTTCAGAAAGGATCTATCGACGGGGTGATGGGTGGACGCACATGATACTGTAGACCCGATGCGATCCCTGCTGGACCTACTCTAAGAACTCTTAAGAAGAACGCGATATTGCTCTGTTTTGCATTTACTCACATAACAACCAGTCAAAGATATTAGGCAAAATTGGTAGCAAATACCAATGTATGATTCACTTTGAGGGACTTTGGGATTACAACAGCCATATCAAAACAAACACATGGAAGACAGTTGTAAATAGTCGTCTACAATACAATATTATTGAGCGTGTGAAAAATAGACGTACAAAAAAGTTAGATTATTCCTCCAAATGGTGAGGTTACATTGCATTGTGATGTTTCATATGCACATTGATTAGGACTAATATGTACATAACAGTCAACGAGAATGAATTTTCACTCTAATAAATCGATGTCAGACAGAGGCTAAGTAAATGACCAAGAAGAAAGAACACATTCTACCTTAAAATGAGTGTGAGGTAGGTTATGTAAAAAACGCCTTTTTCCACTTTTGAGCATTCATAACTATTTTACAAAATGAAATAATCAATACATATGTATCAATCCTCATTTTGCATGGGCCTGGTGTGAATGACATAATTAATCATTAATTAGGTTTTTTGTTTTTGTTTATGTCCTTACCGCAATATTCCACTAGTGTCGCTGTGTAGAGAAAACTAGTCTAGTTGGCCCGTCCTGATTGGTTGAGAAACCCTACATCACTGCCGCTTCCCTTCCTTCCATCTCTTCGATCGCGGCCATAGTGGGGACAGCACTGTGGACAAAATGGTAAATACAAATCCTAAAACATCTACCGCGTTGGCTATTTAAAATCGGAATCAATCTTTCTAAATCATTTAATAAATCTTTATATACCTTAAATATGTGTATATTGTGTGAAAAAATACTTTATATTTTAAAGAATTTATGTTACGGTTTGCTGTACCCATCTCTATGCATGTTAGCGGTCTGGTTCTATGCAGCTAGATCTACTGAACCTCTCCGTAGAAAATCTATTAACTTTCATTTACATTTGTATTTGCCAGTTTATTATCTTGTTTGTGGGTTGCTGTAGTGTTGGCAGGGACGTGTCATCAATATTGTAGCGCTGTACACGGCTCCTCATTGTGAAGGCCCATTCAGTCGTTCAGCCAGTGCAGATTAACTTCACACTCCCTCGGTGATTTATTGTGATCTAATACTTCACCATCATCTTTGTCTACAGTCGTCCCACAAGACGTTCAAGATCAAGCGCTTCCTTGCTAAGAAGCAGAAGCAGAACAGGCCGATCCCTCAGTGGATCCGAATGAAGACTGGGAATAAGATCAGGTATGGTTTTAGTAGCACGTATACAATGACTTCTTTAAACCAGATGTTTTGCCTGCTTGCTCAAACGTGCCGTATAAGACGTTTGTCACTCGACCTCTACTGGTGCACTTTATTTATGAAAGGAAATCTTGGATGATCATACGTTTCTGGACGAAGGTGTCTTCCATTTCATGTGTAAAGCAGGTCTGCAATTGCAGTACTTCAGACTAGTGAGGTATTGTCATTAACCCTGCTGAGAGCATCGTCCTGCTATTGAACTACTCTTCCTGCTCACTGTGGCTGATGTAGGTCTGTAGTAGGGACATGGTAGACAATGTGACCCTGGTCGACTAGTAAAGTGACGAATGCTGTGCATGAGTCCATTGGGGGTAGTTCTGCCGTGACTAGACAAATGTGACACTTGTCACCTCAAATTTTAAGGTGCAAGATTAAACGTAGATGCAACATAGTTATCTCCAAGTCACCTTTGAAACTTGCAATCTTTGAATTGGCAATGAGCAGATGAGTGTCATTTTGTTTATAGACCATAATGATAAACGTACAGAAGTGTTCCAGGTGGAATCGATTGACCCCATTAAGCTCCCATTAAGCCAGATCTTGTAATGAACTAAAACTAAAGTGCACTGCAGATGTAAGCTAATGATGGTAATGGGGGAAACTTCTGGCCTAATTGTTGTATCAGATGGTCATACAGGAAATGTACATCAGAATGCCCCCATCTTTCTTTGCCATACTCCACTGTGCCATTTTGCGTGGCCTAAAGGTTATTATTTCAAGTCCTATGTAACTGTAGTGTAAACTAGCTTATCAACCGCTTAGTTGTCCCATGTACAGTATACTAATGAATCACTGCCTCCATAAGGACCATCTCACAATTTAATTACTAGACTTTGTACAGTTATTCCTATGCCTCGCAAACGGGTGATTTCGGGACATCCCAATATGCTAAAAGTTTAAATCTAATTTTTAACCACTAATCCGCCTCCTATGCGTTCCACAGGTACAATTCCAAGAGGAGACACTGGAGGAGGACAAAGCTTGGCCTGTAAACCTTCCACTGCCCACCCACCCCGCCGTCCCCATCTACCATCCTTCAGGACCCTCTCCTGGGCCGGGCTCCGGGGAGGAGGCAGTGTTCGCTGGATCAACAGTCTTTTTGTACAAATACTCTGGATATGGTTGTGTTTGACAATAAAAAATGTCTGACTCAGCCACCTTGTTGTGCAATTCTTCGTTGGGTTAACCTTTGCTTGACTTTTTCTGAGGAAACTGACACGGCTATGAAGAGATGGCTGTGAGGAATTAGAATCTGATTACATGAATGGAATGCTGTCAGCTTGGATTTTAATATCTGTGAATCAACACGTGACATGCACTCAAGAACATCTTTCATTAACATTTTGGTACTGGGCAGACAGGACGACTTTAAAGTGAGACTGCAAACAATCATGGGAAAGGTGACGGCAGTTAATGGTAGTGAATAAGTGTCCTTAATGAAGGGTTAAATAATATACTAGCCTTCTCAATTAAGTTCTTTAGAAAATTATCCACTTTCTTTGTATGCTTTCGGCGTCCTATTTGGTTTGAAAGTGTCAAATGTCATCTCATTTATTCCCCCAGAAATTGAAAGCCTGGAACACGTCTCTTAAATATGTGACAAGCCGACCCTCAGCTCTGGTCCTGTTAAGCGAGTCCACCTCGTCCAACCGGGGGTCCACACTTGGGGTCGGGTTTGGCGTACACGATGCACTGTTGTTGGCGTTCTGCGCGTAGTCCGTGTTATGCTCCTCATCCCACGCACCCAGCAGCTCCTTCATCTCCAGTGGGGCGTTTCCCTTCAGATACTGCCAGGCTCTCTTGCCATTGTAGTCCATCACGTCAACTTTCGCACCGAAGGCACCGACTAGCAGTTTAACCACCATGAACTGGCTGTGCATACTGGCGACGTGCAGGGGGGTCAGACCCCCGCTGCCTCTCAGATTCACATCGGCTGGACTTCCCACGTTTTCCGCGTGTTTTAAAAGTTTAGTCAAAGTCTCACCGTGTCCACTCTTGGCCAACCAGTGGAGAACAGAGAAGCCACTAATAAAGTCCTTCCTGGTCAGTAAGTATGGTTCGTCAGCAATAAATTCAAATATGGCTTCATAGTTTCCATCCACAGCGGACATCATCCAGGCGTGCTCCATCGGATATAAAGCCCAGTCCGATCGCTGGGTGTCTTGCTCATCCCTCGAAGACGTGCTCGTCGTATTCGTTGAAAGCACGCCACCAAATCCAGTATTTGACGTGTTATTGAACAGTAATTCCTTCAGGTATTTCTTACGCATAGCTGGAGTGAGCGACCCTCTCTCCGGAGCGTCAGCGGAGTACCCATGCAGAGCGCCCGGGGTCGAGTCACTCACCTCCAGCTGCCTCTGTAATCCCGACCTACGCGTGAAGGAATTGGGCAGAATATGCTTCCCATATCTCGACAGCCGCGCCAGAGCCCCGCGGCTGGTCCACGGTCCGGCGGGGCTTGGGATCGGATCCTCAGTTACATTACAGGTTGTTTCAGTGCGTTCCTCCCCAGCGAAAGCATCGTTTTGTGGGCTACTGCTGTATTCATTCATCTCACCTTCCATAATATTACAATAAATACACTGACGTATGGATGTAAATATCATTCGACTGTTCAGATTTACTTACGGAAAAAGATGAACCATCCCTTTTTTAAAGTTAGTTCCCTATTTGCAGTTTAAACACATTTTAAGTCAACTGCAGTTCCAGCCGCGCTTCACTCACCGGTGATAAGTCATTTTTATTTGGATAC
>NC_082391.1:22672721-22702721 GCF_031168955.1 Gadus macrocephalus | reverse complement strand
CTAGTTAATTTACAACTGTTTAACAAGTGTGGGATGGTCGTTCGGGAACTGGACTGTTTTTATCTTACAGTACGCTTATACCTTGGAAGAGTTGGCTATATTTGTTGACTGTTTTACACAAACCACATAATTGTTGGTTTTTGCAGAGATTTGGTTTTCGGAAAATGTTAGCCTATAATCTAAATGTGTTGCTTTCTTGCACCTCATAGTGTAGACATTGCCTTCCGTGAGATAAATATGTAGTAGGAAGTTGGCATTTCTTTACAAATGTTAAATCGTGGTTTTATACCAGTGGTGAAAGTTACTGACAGGAAACAGGAAATGAGACAAGGCTCCTGAAAGCTGAATTCTCATAGATTGAAGAAATGTAGTGACACGTATGTTTAAGAAGAACTTGTTTTCCTTATTACAAAGTGCTTTAAATTATAAACAATATCATTGGTTTTGGTCTTTATTTCGTGTGCATGTGAGGCAACAACATGTGGACCACCAGCCAGGGTCGCCTCATCAGTTGATGGAAGACGTGTACATTACATTTGCATGATGTTTAAATTTGATGTTTCAACCTTTTCCGACAGGGAGAGGGTGCCCGTGCAGTCCCTCTGGCCGGCCATGTCGGCTTCGACAGCATGCCCGACCAACTGGTCAACAAGTCTGTCAACCACGGCTTCTGCTTCAACATCCTCTGCGTCGGTGAGTGATTCTTACACCCAAGCACCCCCCCGCCATCATTCAGTGGTCGTTTGCTTCGGTGTACAACGGCATCAAGGTTCACCAAGGCTCTCGGTTGGAGGCCCATTCCACGTTGTGAAGCACAGGTCATTTTCCTGACCTGGTGATCGGCTTAATGAGGTGTTTTACCGTGTTTAACATCAATGACATTGTTTCAAGATGGAAATATGTGTCCATCAATGTAATAAATGGTCATGGTTCAATGTTTCCTTAAATGTATAAAATATAGATGAATGCCGATGATGGAAGAAATTTAATTGAATATAATGACCTAATATTTTCAATTATAATATAAGGGAGTTTTTAGAAATAATTGGATTTAAATTAAATCAAAGAAAGTGCTGGCCAACAAGGCCACCGTGCCATCTTAAATCCCAATAAAATAATTCCCACTTGGTGATCGGTGACTCCTTAGGCCATTAAAGGAACAAAAAGCTACTCTGGCTTGACAGGAAGAAGAAATATGTCCAGGTTCACCCCTCCCAACAACGGCACATTCCATAAAGCATCCTGTGTGGAGGATGACGATGACGTATTAGAATAGCACCGATATTAGGGCTAATGTAATGACTCTGATAAACTGGAGTGTGTTTAGAACGTTGAAGACGGTGGGGTAGTGAGTGAGTGAGTCAGCTGACTGCCTCCCTCTGTAAAATGGAAGTCAGACATCTGTTTGCCCGAGTCTGTTCTTGCTCATCTTGTCACAATAGATCTTGGCTTTTAGATGTGTTGAAGCAAGTCTGTTGTACCTCCTGCCTGTGGTATACGTTGTTCTCCACAGCAAAGAGGATTGTATGTCATGACACCATTCAAAACCAGGTCATCAAATGATGGTTGCTGAAATTATTTTCTTGTGAAAATGTTGCGTCATGCTCCTTAAGACCTCTAGGAGTGAGTCTGTTCTAGTTTCTGCATGTGTTTAGAGAGTGAGGATAGTGGCAACTCATACAGCAGCATCTCACCATAACCATAGCTCCCTTTTTGCCAAGTACTGTTTTAGAAGGCGCTGGACTCATTGTCCATGAAGTACTTGCTTTTCAAGAATGTGCGCAGCTGGCCACAGCATCCATTTAAAGCCCGAAAGGGTTTGCTTTGAAAAACAAGAAAAAGGGCAAGAAAAAGCAAACTGTTGAGCAGTGACAACAAACCCAGTCCAACCATTCATACTCCCGGAGGGGCCATCATGGAGATTATTCATTTGGTTCATTTCAATTTAATTTATTTTACGTCTCATTTTAGGGCGATGTGGTTTCTTGTTAATCAAACAATACCAGTTTCTGTCGTCTTCTCTGGCTGGACAGCGTATGGTAGGGATCAGGTGTCTGGTGTTTGGCTCTCTAATAGACCTGCACACCACCTTCTGAGAGGCTCGTGTTTCACTAAGATAGAGTTGGGCTGCTGTGGCCATTGTTCAGGGGCCAACCTTCGATTGGCCTGGGCATTAAATCGCACTCTGAAACAAAGGACCATATAGCGAACGAAACCCAATTTCTTATTGTTCCCGAACATTACAAGTGAGACCTAAGATATTTGTCCGAAACTAAAGCGCACACACATTTGGGGATCCACCACAACAAGCCATGATACAGTTTCACCCTTAAGCAAACAGTGTTTATTACCCGGCATTGGGGGTTCCTAAGTTCAAGTCTATGATGAAGGCCTATGCATGCCAATGCTTTTTTTGATTGTATTCATTCTCTGGCACATAGTTGTATGGAAAAGTCATGAAAAGTGTTTTATTTTAGTGAGGTGACGTCAAATCCTTACTTTTAAATTCGAGATGGTTTGCATGAATACCTTGGATGTGCAGTAGGTGTATGTTCAGGCCTCCAAAAATATATATTGTTAAAAGTGTTGTTGGTGTCTTCCCGTGTTGAAGCCAGTCTGACTGAAGGATCAACCTTGTACAGTGTGTATCTCCACAATGCCCAACCGCCTGTTTCCCGCCTGTGTTCCTAAAGGGGAGACCGGGCTGGGGAAGTCCACCCTCATGGACACCTTGTTCAACACCAAGTTCGAGGGCGAGCCCACTCAGCACAACCAGCCCGGAGTGCAGCTCAAGTCCAACACCTACGAGCTCCAGGAGAGCAACGTGCGGCTCAAGCTCACCGTGGTCAACACCGTGGGGTTCGGGGACCAGATCAACAAGGAGGACAGGTGAGCCCGACTTGAAATCGTAGTAGGACATTAAAAAAAGAAAGAAAAAGCTAGCAGCGAAGTCGTGGGAACACTGAGTGTGAGTTTCCCCTTGGGGCCGAGTAACGTATACGTTTGATGTCTGTGACACTTGATGCGCGCTCCCTGCTAGAACGGCTGGAGTCATTGTAGACTTGCTTTCACACACAGAGAGTATGGAGCTATTGATTTGAGCCCCGGGGACTGTCACCAGGCTAAGGTTGGCCTAGGGTTTCCAAATGGAGCTTTCCATGGCCCCAGTCCACTATGGGCAAACAACCGAAGACAGGCACGTTGCTGTAGAAACAATAGAAACAATAAGCAGCAAATTTAGATTTAAAACCCAACTGGATGACCTGGGTCGGCCACTCCTTGCGTGGTGAGGCGGGACTTTACATCGTCCAGCGGCAGTTGGCCGTGTAAAATGACATGCATGTGTCGGTGTCATCTTTCAGCTCTTCCCTGAATGCAGCGATGCATGTGTTTGAATTCCTCTTGTTAGATCCATGCTTGACTTTCAGGAATTCAAGTTATTTTCTGTTCATAGTAGCTGCTGGTGCAGTTCAGGCCAGGCTAGTAGAATCCCCTGGGTCCCATTCTGTGTCACGGTTTTATTTGAGTCGGTCAAGGTTAATTCCTGTACTAATTAAGAAAAATGTATTTGTCTTCCTCAAAAAAGGAACGTGCCGTGGTTTTAATTAAAATCCGCCAGATTTCCCAGACGGGTTGTATGTATATATTGATCGACCAGTGCATCAATTGATTTGACCCCTTTCTCCTGTTGATAGTTACAAATCCATCGTGGAGTTCATCGACGCCCAGTTTGAGGCGTATCTACAGGAGGAGCTTAAAATCAAGCGCACCCTACACAGTTACCACGACACGCGCATCCACGCCTGCCTGTACTTCATCGCGCCCACGGGACACTCCCTCAAATCGCTGGACTTGGTGACCATGAAGAAACTCGATAGCAAGGTAGGGTCCTCGCCACTACCGGCCTCTGAATGTGTTTTTAACTTGAGTCGCTTATCTAGAAACGAAGTGGCTGCCATCATTTCTTTATCATCGGATCCTCGGGGTAAAAGTCTGCAGAAGGTTCTTGCATGTCATCGTAACCTCATTGTTTTAAAAACCGAGGTCCAGCAAGTTTCATTTGAGAAGCTTATATTCAGACCTGGTTGGTAATAAACAGATGGCCATCATGTCTTCCAATCGAATGATGGTAGGTGAAACTAGCGTGTGTAGGCGTCATGACACGTGCATACGCTACGTACATACGGGGTCATCGGCTCTCGTCTCGTTGCTGCATCAGGAGTAGGTCAGCCGTAAAGGGTTGTTGCCGTGGTTACCGCGGCCTCATCCCTTTCCCGAGGCGTCCTTCCCTAAAGTTCCCATTTGCATCGACCCTTCTGGCTGTGGAACAAAGCGCCGCCTCACTGTGGGCCAGAGCAGCTGTAGCCGGGGACAGACGGTGACTCCACCGTGGCGGGCGGACAAACCACGGTGTGTTACTTTAGGCATGGCAACAGGGAGATGTATTGACTAGAGCAGAGACACAGCCCTTTAAATCAGCCTTGAGTGTCCTTGATCTAAACATTACATTCCTACGGTTATACAAGCAGCGGTCTCAGGCAGAGCGGCGGTACACCGCTCCCAAAATGGCTGGAAGGAAAACGTGATGGAGGTGGAGAGTGTCGGTGGCAACACGCTTTACTATCACTGCTGTGTGGGAGGGAAAATGTCTTTGGTTGCCCATCCAATGGTGGGCGGATGGGATTTATTTTCGCTCTCATTCTGCTTCCTGCATCTCAGTGGTATCCATTTCTTCCACCAAAAATTGAAACCAAAACCCCTCTGCCGCATCCTCCCAACCTCACTGAGGATGGGCGTTAGGGTCGTTGGACGATGGTTGTTGAAAAGTGCCCTTTTCCGACCACAACGGCCATGTTTGAAGAGCTCTTATAACCCCGTGAAGGGACAAAACCTTTGGGCACTGTGCACTGCAGTGGCTATTTTTACTGCACTTGTCGAGGCTGCATGGACGTCGGAAACACTCTGAGTGGCCTGATTACAGCCAGAAAAGAGATCCCTGAAGCTAGAAAGAGAAGTGGTACAGAAATATACATGATTCCGCTTTGGTACACTTTCGTAAACAAACACAGTGCCCAACACATCCCCTGCTACACCGGCCAGCCGTGGTCATGTGTTTGAATATAGTCAAATGATTAAACCGTTCTCTTGGCCCAGCGACCTATGCCCCAGTAGGCCTGTGGCTCACCCCCTGGGGTTAGCATTGTGGCTTCAGTTCCGTACGTTCCAGCACACCTGCCCCCCCCCCCCCGCTTTGTTTACGTGGGGTTCCTTCGGGTTATCCGCTTTCCTTCCGACTTCCGAAGACACGGCTGTAGTCTGAATAGGCTACGTAGCAGGATACTAAACGTAGCAGAACACCTGGGTGCTAAAGGTTAAAGGCCCATCCAACAGAGTAAAGGGGCGGGAGTCAGCATAGAACCAAAGCCAGCTGTCAATCACCGTGTTAAGGTTGATGTTATTGGAAGAAATACCTGTCAGTTTAACGCCAGTGCAGGAATTTGTCATAAACCAAGTAAGCGCAAATAAATGTTTGGCCACAAATAAATGTTTGGCCGCAGATATATCAGAAATACTTACATTGAATGTAAAAAAACTGGTCTATATCTTTGGGTCAAGCGATTAAACTATAGGTTTCCCATTTTGGAACTCTAACGGCTAACTCTTTTTTTTTTTTGCGAACTGGAAGTCATATGGTCTAGATGTGTTGTAACGACTCTTGTTAGGTTTTGACAGAGAAAGACAAAGAAATCTGTTTAGTCATCCTTTCAGTGTTGATCAAGCAGCTTTCAAGGGTTTCATATAGACATGTGAGTCACATGCAAAAATAAATGCTGTTGTCAAAGTAATAAAGGGATATTTTGACTAATCAAGATTGGATGGCTGATGTTGTGCCCGGGAGGTGAAGGTATTCTTTAACGGCTGGAATATCAGCTTGCTGTTTAAGAAGCCCAATATCTACTCTTTGGAACAGCTTGATGGGCACGTGTTATGGATGTCTCTGTTTTACCCTATTGCTATATTTAGACCCGCAGCAGACATGATCCCGCCAAGCTGTTCCACATGTAAACAAGTACACTTCAAATGTTGTGTTTTCGGTTTCTCGTCGCCTCAACAGCTCTGGTCTTCTACTTTGTTATCAGGTCAACATTATTCCAATCATTGCCAAATCCGATGCCATTTCCAAGAGCGAGCTGACCAAGTTCAAGATCAAAATCACCAGCGAGTTGGTCAGCAACGGGGTCCAGATCTACCAGTTCCCCACGGACGACGAGACCGTGGCCGAGATCAACTCCACCATGAACGTGAGTCTCTTTCTATGTCACGTACATGTGTTCTTATGTTAAGTCTACAAAGTGCGGTCTCTCTTGCGGTACACAAGCGCCATCTGTGTCCACTGGGGTTGTCAGGAAGCCTCTGTGGGAGGCGGTGTGTTCTTCAGAGCGGTGCAATCGGCTCGATCGTCTGACGGCAGGAAGCCCGCGCTGTGGGAAAGGCCCCAAATGGCCAGTGACACATGACCCAGCCCTCACTTACGACACCAACCAGAGAGTCATGGGAGGGGAAATACTGTCAGCTCCCATGGAGCTGCTCTTTTTACCGCTAACTGATGTTTGTGTTCGTGAGCTAATGGTTGAACCGATCAATGGAGCCCTGAATCAGGGCTCTGTGGCTCTGCTTATCACGTGGATAGATGCTGTGCTTTGCTGAATATCTGTGAACCACTCGTGTCCCCCCTGTCAGCCCCCCAGCGCTGCACCTCCTTGTTGACATTCCCTTCTTCTGACAAATGCCAGACTTCCCACGTCCATTTGCTTCCCATTTGCTCAAAGTAGTTTGCTGAAATGCTGAGTAAACACTGAGGTGCTTTTGACCGATGTTTTATAAAGTAGATACTTAAAAAATATTTATAAATATTTTCTGCCACTGCCTATTATTCAGCAGGATGTCAGTTAGTATGAGTAACATCTGCTTAACCCAAAACAAACGTAGCTAGAAACAACTTGAGTAATTGGTTAGCTCAGCGCTAGCTTTATCACTCTCGTTGTTTATGGAGACATGGAGCAGTGGGAGGAGGAGACTGGGAATACTGATAAACCAGAGCATGAGCGAACCACTTCGCAGCAATTTTAAAGGCTCTATCTCTTTTCGCTTGAAATCGGAAGATGGCGACGATAGCAGCACTTTACGTAATTCATTTCCGTGCGCTTATGTTGACTGCACGGGTCTACGTGTTGTAAAATATGAATACAAGTCTCTCCCCCCCCCGTGGTCCACAGGGCCATTTGCCATTCGCCGTGGTGGGGAGCACGGAGGAGGTGAAGATCGGGAACAAGATGGTGAAGGCTCGGCAGTACCCCTGGGGGACGGTGCAGGGTAAGCCCGGGCCACGTCCTCCCACAGGAAACGAGGGGGGGGAGACCCCTCACTCCCCCTCTCCTCTCCCCTCCTCTCCCCTCCTCTCCCCCAGCTCTTCTCCCCCAGCGGGTTCAGCCAGTAGAGGGGGCGGCGGTTGTGTTTGTCACGCGGGATTACATGTGTTATTCAAACATGTCTATCGCTGTTTGCTCTGTGGGCGTCAGGCTGTTGAGACGCTGTATCATCCAAAGGGATTCATCCGGAATATAAATGCATGTCATTAAGGCGTCTCCCTCTGGGATGTCAACAGGTTAAAGCCATTGACCCATCAAACCCAGAACACCCTCGCTACTATATTTACTGTACGTCTAATGGGCAGATGCAAGCGACGCCCCAAGTGTTATTTACCGGAATGGAAAGGATAGGGGAGAACAATACGAGTCGAATGTATCCGAGCCATCTATTGGGGACTGGAATGGTTGTGGTGAGGGACGATGGGTTTTCTAGAGACGTCAGATCTCACCAGCCCCTCCGATCCAGTGCAACCACGGAACAGGGAAACTCTGTTGTTAGGGTCAGAAGTACGATGATTTCATTGATTTTAGATATCGACCCTTTCTAATCAATATCTCACACCAAAGTAATCAGGACTCCATTGGAGTGTTGAGTCCGATGCAGCGTTGTGCTTATTGTGACTGGAGCATCTAGAACGCCTCTATTAAGTATATGCTACATCCCATTGTATGTTCTACTGTTCCTATACTATGTAATGAACCCGGTAAAGGGTTTGTGCTGGGTCATGCCTTCCCACCACAGCTTAAGGCCAACCGTCTGTCACTCAGTGTGGGCCTGCGTGCTACATAGCAGAGGTCCAATACTTCCCCATTTGTTTGGACAGTGAGTGAACCCATTATCCTCTGTAAACCATGTGCAAACTGACACGCCCTGAATGAAACCACAGTGTCATACACCGCGTCTAACGGCTGTGCTCTGGGGCCGGGCAGTGGAGAACGAGAACCACTGCGACTTCGTGAAGCTGCGGGAGATGCTGATCCGGGTGAACATGGAGGACCTGCGGGAGCAGACACACACGAGCCACTACGAGCTGTACCGCCGCTGCAAGCTGGAGGAGATGGGCTTCAAGGACACGGACCCCGACTGCAAGCCCTTCAGGTGCGGCCCCTGGGTGTACGCCTCCCTCAGCGGGGGGGGGGGGGTGCTGGAGAAAGTGCGGGTGTTCCATGCTGCCATGTCATGGATCTTCTCTGAGTGTGTGTGGTGATGGCTGTGGCATTTATTATGCAGCCTCACCCAGCCCTAGAGTGTATTCAGTCTGACCCCGGCAAGGTGAGGCTGCTTAAGCCATCCGTCAGCCGTACACACTCCATAGATATACTCCTATTTGTAGGAGTATATCTGAATTATTATCCTATTCCATCAACATCATCATTTACTTTTCTTCATAATAATCAACCTTCACTTTATATTGTATGAGTAGAGTTAGGGGGAAAAGGGGGCGACCCCTTCCATCCTACGCTCGTTACATCATTGCTGCACATTGTAAACCCTGGTCTATGAAGTGAGATCGCTGACACTATTATTATTAACATGCATCCTGGTACCTTCAGTCTGCAGGAGACCTACGAGGCCAAGAGGAACGAGTTCATGGGCGAGCTGCAGAAGAAGGAGGAGGAGATGAGGCAGATGTTCGTCCAGCGAGTCAAGGAGAAGGAGGGCGAGCTCAAGGAGGCCGAGAAGGAGGTGTGTGTGTGTGTGTGTGTGTGTGTGTGTGTGCGTGTGCGTGCGCGTTTGTATGTGCTTGAGCGGGTATGTGTGTACGAGTGCTTCGACACGCCGCATTACCTAGTTACAATACCATCACTATGGGATGTTTCTCCTCATTCCTGCTTCACTGAACCCCAACATCCCCCGTGAACCTCGACACAGCTGCACGAGAAGTTTGACCGCCTGAAGAAGCTCCACCAGGACGAGAAGAAGAAGCTGGAGGACAAGAGGAAATCTCTGGACGACGAGCTGAACATGTTCAAACAGAAGAAGACGGCGGCGGAGCTGCTGCTGAATCAGGCCCAGCAGGCAGGGGGCTCCACCACCCTCAAGAGGGACAAGGAGAGGAAGAAGTAAGTGCTCTTTTACTCCTTTTGGTTGAGTCGAAAAAAAAAAAAAGAAGGGACCGCCACTCGACAGCGAGGGAACATCGGAGCAGCCTGGGTACTAGGAGATAAACATTTGCGTTGTATTAACGTCACTTTAACAGGCTTAACGATGTCAGTGGAGCAATGTGGTTGTAATGTGTATAACCTGTAGGGGGTAATTGTACAGGATTTTGCCGTCTGTTTACTTTTCTGAAAACGAGCATTAACTGAACGAAACATTTCTTGTGTATTGTATTTACTGATAGTATGCTTTTTTGTGTGGTTTTATATAAACTCCGCTTTCGCCTGAGAATGAAGGGACGGTGGTTCATTCAGGTGTGTGTTCGCACAAGGGGGTGTACCCTCATACGAACAATCCCTTCATGTCTCATTGATACCGTCATTAATGCCAACCGATCCTGAACCTTGATGGGGTTGTCTGTATTTAGCACCATCCATCCTGAACTTCTGCAGATGTAATGAGTTATGTCTTGTTCGTGCGGCTGGTCAAGCTGCTTTGGTAACTCCTCCTGATTGTATGTTCAAGCTGATGAGACCCGCTGCTGTTTAAAAAGGACCAAGACTTTTGCACTAAAAACAGGTTATTGTTTTTTCCCTTTTTCAAACCTATTCTCCTTCCAGCCGCCCGCTTCCCTCTGTCCCTCTTTAACACAACCCCTCTGGACAGGAGGACCGCTTCCCCAGACCCCCGCCCTTCTCCCGTGTTCTGCCTCTCATAACCTTCCTAACCGCATCGCCTTCCCTTTAGGCCTCGTCGCGGTCGTACCGATGCGTACGGATGATTAAGTTACCGCATGTTGTTGTTGTGCTGATGCATGTCATGTTTTCCAGTTAACTCCCACCTACCCCCCTCGCTGCCCACTGCATGAGACCCTCTCCCGGTAAGGTTTCCCTCCTCAAGTAGGAAGACTTTCTACACTGATTATCCCCCTCCCCCTCCCACTATCGATTTATAGTTTTAATATTTGACTCTAACCCCCCCAATCTGAGTCCTCTTCCCTTTGCCCATCCCTACTGTCAGACAAAGAAGCATTCAGGGCCGACGGCCACCCAGGGGGAGGTCGGGGGGCCCCGGGGCCCTTCAGCCGGTACGGGGCCACACCTGTTGGGTTGATCTCGCAGACACACGTTGGCCTCCCCCACCCCCCCTTATGTAACAACAAAGGCCCATTCCTGAGAGGAATAATGTTGTTTGTTGAGTCAACAAAGAGAGATGGTGGGGGGGGATATAGGATAATGAAGACATCTGTCCTGCACATCTGTACACACACACACACACACACACAGGCACAGACACAGACACACACACACACACACACACACACACACACACACACACACACACACACACACACACACACACACACACACACACACACACACACACACAGTACTGGGGGGAGAGTCCTTATAGAGACACCACTAAGCACTGAAATGGTTACTCTTTCACTTACGTGGGAGAAACAATTATTGTTGTAATTATTTAGACCCAAAGTGCAAAATGATTGTTAAAACAGTTGTTTGTTTAAATATTTACATCATCGCACACTTTGCCAAAGCGCGGTCCGTCGTCCCTGATTGCTTCTTCTCGTCAGAACAGCCCAGCTAACACGAACTGGAAGTGTGTGTTGTGCCGTTAATGTTTAATGGAATGTGTAGCCGTAGTTGTGTTAACACTTAGGAAGCAATAACCACCCTCTCTCTCATTTCCAGTTCTGGATTCCTGTTGAAAAGTGCCCCCTCATCCCTGCTGTGAATGACTTGTCACCAAATCACCCTGCAGGGCCCCTAGCCCCCCCCCTAGCCCCCCTCCTTATCCCCACTGTCCAACCCGACACCCACCAAGCCACTAATATCAATCACACCTTTTGGTTTGACCCAAACATGCATCCTTTTTCGAACTGAATGACGGTTCTCTTTATTTGTGGTTTTGTACGAGCCATTATTTTGAGAAACCAAAACACACAGTCTTTGTAGATTGAGTGTGGCCTAGGACTTCCCCATTATTCATGCAAAACAGCCCAACGGGTGTGTGAAGCCTTCAATAAAATAAAAACACATTTCAGTCTCATTTTATGGACCAAAAAATATAAGCTGAAGCAGTGATCTCATCATAAAACAGTGGCTGCGCTGGTCATTGCAACGGAATGGAAGGTGTAATGTTTGAGCCAACACATTCACTCTGCCGTCAGCTTGTCCCTTGAGTCAATCAGTTACAGTCTGACCCAGGATGTTTTTTCAACTATAGATTTTTGTGCGTTACATTTTGAGAAAGGGTTGGACTGTTAGTCTGCATCCTATTTGCTGGAATTCACTTAAGCCATAACTAGAATACAATTTCTATTTTTACGTCCATAATGATATAATGTATGGATTTACGGACTGATTCCATCGTATTATTACAAGGCAGAGGGATCGTTCATTCTAACCTCATGCATGAGCCAATACATGCTCTTTTCCTGTACTTCGTGGATTGTTCATTCATACCTGTGTATTCGCCTTCACATTTGTGACGTATATTTTTTTTACAAATGTGATTTTTTTATTATTCCTTTATGTATTTCCTATGCCAACGCAACTTTTTATGTAACCTTAATAGAAAGCACATTAAACTGACCCATACAGAAAACAAAGAGAAACATGTATCAGTGTTAAACCGATGGTATTTTATCTAAAGTGATTAATAAATGTGAACATTGACCAAATATGGAAATTGTGGCCACAATCCTTTGGTATAGTGTATGGAGCACGACATCCCATATGACATCATTTACTGATTTGTGATATTTTGTGTGCCCACGTGAGCCTTTTTAATGGAGGATACGTCATACAGAATGCCATACATTGGGGTCACAAATGTATTTGACTTTGATCACCGTAGAAAAGGATAGTGGTTCCCGCCTGACATTATCCATCTGAGAGCTTGTGAGGCTGCACTTAAAATAAGCGTGTGTTAGTGTGTCTGTGTGTGCATTCCACGCGCGTCCTTGTTGATTTACAGCCTGAATACAGACGACGTGCCAGCGTCAATCTCAATCTTTCCGTGCGTTGGAGGCCCCCAGGGGCTTGGAGTTGATGGGATGAAAATGTACAATCAACGAGTGTTCCATATCTCCATCCCAATCCTCCCCTTAATAGTCTGTGTATTCACTTTCCTTTGCAGTAATCCGTGGCTCTGCACTGAGTAGGTCTTCGGCCCTGAAGTATTGCTAAGGGACCAGGCTTTGTGGGTATTTAACACCCCGGGTTGTGACCAGAGCCTGCTTTGTGGACGCCACCCTTCTGTGTTTCCTAATGGTGATTCCCCCCTGCGTAATATGTGTTAACCATCCAGTATTAGTTGTTTTCTATTCCAAACTTCCGCTTTTTCTGCTTCTCTAACTTCTATTCTGATCGCCGTGCGGCAGAAGCTTTCAGATGTGCTCTACACACGTATGCTTAGTATGTACGCTTTACTGCTACTGTTTTGGCTGAGGTTGGTTTGATGGCAAACATGTTTTTCTTATGATTACCGGTCAAAGAAAAGACAATAAAATACCCACTTGTGTCCTTCCCGAATAACCCGGAGCACCAAGTGAAGTCCATGTTCTCAGCAGGTTTGGGACGGCATGCAGTAGTCCATTAAAACATTTGTTTTCCCTGTAAAAGCATGAAGAGGACTAAAACCGCCGTGGTGGTCGTCCTGTGAAACATCTTCTGCAATCTCAAAGTGAATCCTAGTGGTTTCGTCCTGACTCTCGCTTGGCCATCTCCTCTAACCTGCCTCTCTCCCTCCCTCCCTCTCTCTGTTTCCTAGCTTTTTTTAATCTTGGCCGTCAGAAGAGGGGATTGCAGCTTCAACAAGAACTAAAACACCCAATACCTCCTCTGTTCTTGCTCCCTGCATCAACCTTTTTAATCTTGCATCTTTCATCTGATTTGTCGAATAAGGCCTTATGTGGACTCGCATGGTATTTATGATAAGGAATAAAATAAAACTGAGCCCACTGGGGAGCCTCAGACCTGACACGGCTGTCTTAAAAAGATTGGAGACTACCCTTGAAAAAAAGAAAACGAAACAGAGAGTTTATTTGGGGTACCTTACACCACTGTTAATCCGTCTCCATTTTAAATAACATTGCAATTATCTCTTTCCTTTTTAATGGGAAAGCTTGTTTCTAATATAAAAAGTGCACTCAATGACATACCTCTTGGGTCAAGTATGTTATTAAGTATTGCTTATTAACAATAACAATTGTCCAACAAATAGTTTTTTTTATTTTCAGTTGGAAAAAAATGAGCCGTCACATGCTGAATTCATTACAACTCCATCACACAACCTTGGTATTATATACATTTATATTAAAACAATTCCTGCAACAACTGAGTCCATACCTTTCTTAGGCACTTATTAAAAGGCATTATGGTCTGGATTACATGCTTGAGTACCATGGAGGTCACATTAAGTGCCCTCTTAAACATAGTGCTTTAACAATCACCCACCTATTCTGTATTTTGCATGCATACCTTTATTTCATTACTGGAGTTATCATGACATTTCCCCTTGTTTTATCCCTGGTTAACTACATTTGAAGTCTATATTGAATATTGTTTTTTTTTATGATGCACATTATTAATGTATATTTGCTGTCTTATAATTGTAGAACCCATTTGCCAAATATTACTATTAAGGTGTAGTTGGATTTTAATCCCAAATAGTGAAGAATACCTGTGCATTTATATAATTTATAAGGATATATTTTGTGTATTGAAGTGGAGACCTGTTTATGAAATATTACCTTTGGATGTGGCTTTCACTTTAAAGAACTAAATGGTGTCAGGAAATATACATTTTTAGCATCTGTCATCACTTGTAGTCCAATACTTTTCCACAACGCATATTAGGCCTACTTTCTTGTAGTTTGAATCTGTTGTAAATTTTCAATAAAAACAATCTTATCCAAATATCTTCTTTAATGCCTGCAGCAAATTATTATAAAAAAAAATAGCATAGATAAAAATAGCTGAAACACTTGATGGTGTGGTGTTCATTCAAACGGTCCCACTATTATTTTAACAATTACATTGGGTCCCGCAATGCATTGTGGGCCAGTGCAGTCAGTGACAGCCGCCATGATTCCTACAGTAGTCGGACAGAAAATGGACGCTTCTGTAGCGTTAACGGAGAACTAGTTGGTTGTGGCGACTTCCCCTACAGTTTAAACAGCCGTATCCAGAACAGGATTTGCATCGCTTTTTCAAAACTGCGGGTCGGTTTAGTCCTGGAAGCTACACTGCAAGGTGTTGCGGAGTTGATGCTACTGGTGTTAGCTAAGCCAGCTAGTCTGCGTCCACACAACACTCAAAGCTAGTTAGCTGTTAGCAGCTAGCTCGCTAGCCGATACACATCGCTCCGGTACAGTTCAATTCTCTGCTAAACCACGGATGATGATTCGCCGGACCGGGTCTACGTCGTAAGGTAAGACCCCAACACACGTCTTCATCGTGATCCCGTAGCGAATAACGCCCGGTAGATGAGTTAATTTAGCGGGCAGGTTTCCGCTCGGGTTCTGGTCCAGAGAGCCGTGGGGTTTAGGGTTACTGCGTCACTCCGGTACGCAGGCCTCGTGCTGTTGTTTACCTCGAAAACCGCGTCTACGGCGCCTCCATACGTGTGACAATGTACATGTGAGTGGTCGGTGAGGGGGGCCGTACCTGCGTGATTGGCGTGGGAAGGTCGGCGGGAAACGGGTAGTTGTTAGAGGCAGTGTTTTGATGATCGTTGTTGGGCAATCATTTTCTGTACTGTTCGTCTGGTCCACGTCTTTCATAGAAAGTCGAGCCCATGATCTGTTGATTAACCAGTCAGAATAACACCGCACTTTTCATTGATAGGT
Source organism: Gadus macrocephalus (assembly GCF_031168955.1). Lineage (NCBI taxonomy): Eukaryota > Metazoa > Chordata > Actinopteri > Gadiformes > Gadidae > Gadus > Gadus macrocephalus. Next base: position 22,687,315 of record NC_082391.1, on the reverse strand, counting down.
ATGGCCTGGCTCTGACTGTAAGGTGCTGGTAATGGCAGAAGGGCTTGGCATTGGCGAAATGCCCTCCTTTGACCTGAGTACAAATTCTGAAGCAAAAAAGAGACCCAATTCATCGGATGGCAGTAAGTGATTACGCATGTGTCATAATTACACACAATATAACATTATTTGTATTTACCCATGTGTATGGTCTACCGTTGACCCATCATGTCAATCAAGGGGTCTAAACATTGTCGTTGTGCCGTTTTGTAACAGGAGAAGAGCCTATAAGGAAAATGCCCATATCAAAGTTTGGTGCCAGAGCGCGCTTTGAGCCTGTGCACTTTGTCAGTGGGGGGAGCAGTGGCGGCGGAGCCGGCACTGATGAGAAGGAGAACGACAAGGAGCGCAAGCGGAGCGACCCCCATGGCGCGCGGCCATGGGAGGCCGAGCAGCCCTCCTACGGCGGCGGGAGGGCCCAGGGTTACTCCGCCCCCAGGTCCGCCTTCGACAGAGTGCCGTCCTTCGGCTCGGACTCCTGGAGGGATCGGGACAGGGACAGGACCCGGGATAGAGACCGAGACGTCCCCTCGGGAAGCACGAGTACCGGCCCTGGTCTAGGCTATGCGGCCCGCGGGGCCACCTCCAACTACATGGCCAAGACGCAGCAGGACTACACCGCGAAGTACGAAGCCCACGGCTCCCGGGGTTCCGATTCCTACTCGCAGCCCACCAGGCACGAGGGATACAGCGGTGGGAACCGATCGACAGCCTGGGACGCCGGGCGGCAGGGGTCGGGCTACGGCCCCCAGGACCGCCCCCAGGACCGACCCTCCTCCTCCTCCTCCAGCCGGCCGTTCAGCCGGGTCTACAACAGCCCAGGCAGGGTCAGCCCCAGCCAGGCACAGTCGGCGGCGCTGCCCCCGCCTCGGCCCATACCCTCAGCCCTCATGGAGGAGAAACAGCGACTGATCACCAGCGTGTCCGCTGCACTAGCCGTCTCCTTAAGAGACCCCATGTACATGACCGGGACCGACTCGCCCAACTACAACTTCATGCTGAGCCGCAGCATCCAGGCCTGCAAGACCAACCCCGAGTATATTTATGTCAACCTGAAGGATATCCCTCAAGCCGACCTCCCGAAGAACAGGAAGGTACTGACGGAAGGCTACGCGTGCGAGTTGAGGTGCCAGTGTGTTTATCTCGCCACTGGATACTCGGGCAGTAAGAACGGAGCCAGGGACCGTGCCTCCGAGCAGGCCGTGAAACTCTTCCTGAAGCCGGCTGAAGTTCGTATTGTGCAGCGCAAGTATAGACACTCTATTGTCACCGACATCGTGGTATGCCAGATGCACAGTCCCACCCCAGCCTTTTTGCCTGCCCTTCGTAATCCAGAGGACAAGCCGACGCCTAGCTCGAAGGGCCAATATGAGCCTGACAAACGTAAACACTGGACAGAATTTGTGGTCGTTGACAACGCTCACGATGCCATATGCATACTGAACAACTCTGCCGCCTTTAACCGCATGAAGATCGACTACAAGTTTGACCTGGTCCCAAACAGCAGTTACTGGCTCTGTAGCGTCTACCTGCAGGAGGAGCTGGTGGCCCAGTCTAGGGGCACGAAGAAGAGCTCGAAGCACACGGCAGCCGAGGAGGCAGTGAGGAAGCTGCGCATGAATCAGGCAGCCCGGGAACAAGAGCAGCAGCAGCAGCAAGAGCAGCAGCAGCAACAGCAGCATCCCAGAGGAAACCATCAGTCGGATCCCTCTAGTGGCTGGTTTGGCCAACAGGTCGGCAGGAAAAAGCACTTGAGTGAGTTGGTTATTCTTGAAAACTCAGATAATGCCATCTGCATCATCAACGACACTGCTCAGTTTAATAAAGTATCGGCCGACTACAAGTTTACCGTGTTGCCCGACCACCGCTGGAGATGCGAGGTGTACCTGGAAGGACAGTATGTCGCCGCGGGACTCGGGCCCAAAAAAATAGTGAAACACATCGCAGCGGAGGAGGCCCTGGCTACCTTGAGACAGACGCAGGCCGTGGTTAAGTCCAACCTCAGGAAGGACGGTCACTGCGATGCCATATCACGCCATCAGATCCTGGCGCGTTCGAATGAAGAGAGCATCAAGCAGGAGATCAAGGAGGACAACATCGGGAACCAGCTCCTCCGCAAGATGGGCTGGAAGGGGGGTGGACTGGGCAGGGACGGCGAGGGGATCGCAGAGCCCATCAAGGTCAAGGAGCAGTTCTCCAGAGAAGGTCTCGGCATGGACATGGACAAGCCTTCGAATCAGCTCAGCAAGCGAGACATTGAAGACATCATCCGAAACTACGCCACCTCTGAACGCCAAGATGACCTGCGCTTCTCCAGCGACCTGAACAACGACGAGCGAAAGCAGATCCACCACATATCCCAGAAATACGGCCTACGCAGCAAGTCGTACGGACAGGGCCGGCAACGCTTTCTAGTTGTCAGCCGCAAGGTACATAAAGACCAGCTCATCGGTCAGCTGCTACAGGAAGGACAGGTGGGCCGCTACGAGCTGGTGAAACCTCAGGCGTCTCACTGATCTGCATGAACACTTGTCGTTGGCATGGACCTCGGGACAAATGTATGACCGTAGTATTCATACAGGAGACTGACTCGTACCACAAAACAGATTAATAGTAGGGTATCTTTTAGAAACTCAGATGTTTCTACATTCCTCTGCCGTTATGGTTTTAGCCTGAATAAGGTTTTAGTTTTAAAAAAAGATTGCCATTCCACAAGTCTATTGTTTGTCTCTGCACTACATGCTTGTTTTCAGTGCTTTCATATTCAAATGCCTTGGTTATTTGTTCATTAAACATCGCTGAAATTTGGCCAGAAACCCTTCTTTTTTTCCCCTCAATAACTTTCACTGTAGCAGAATATGCAACTCTACATGTTAAGTACCATGACAGCGAAGAAAACTATATGCCCAATCTTACGTTGATAGAACTCAAATTCAAAATAGCACTTGCAATGTGTATTTTCAATTGAAAGCTACGTGTTAAACTATCTTCACATGGAATTGTGAAAGCTGTGATCTTGTTAACTGTCTGTTTCATTTGTGTGAATGTCTGCTTGTTTTACATGTGATTGAATAAATTAAACCGGAAACCAACTAAACGTTGAGACGTAGATTTTCTCAAAAGGAACTTAAAGAAAGGGCCATGACAAACGGCTTGTTAATTTTATCTACAAGATAAATATTTTGTTACATCCCACTAACGGAAAGTTAAACTGAAGACCGCATCTACGAAAGATACCAATGTTCAGGAAGTCGAGTCAGTTTGAGTTTATTTGTTGTGAAGGGGTAGCATAACATACTCAACCCAAGTGCCTGGAAAGGGCACATAATTCAATCCTTAACATGTCTGGATAGTCAAGTAAAGAAAATGTATATAGTAAAAGGCATGGCTTGAACATGTAGTCTAGAGCCAGTAACTAGAAATCCAGCCTGCATATCTCAAAGGCATTGATTGTAAGAGATGGATGTCAGCACCAGCACACCGTCTGTCACACGCAGACCCATCGCACATTTTCTAGTAACCCATCATACATTTTCTTCAAAAGGTATTCAAAAATGCTAAAAAGAAACATAATATTGAACACATGGTAACATCCTCTAAAAATACAAATATAAATGTATGTTTTGACACTGCAACTGCAATCCACACTTAAGTACAAGTGTCAATCATGGTGGCCCAACCTTGGTGGGTGACTCAGAAAAATGTTTTGTTTGGAGGTGAAGGGAAAATTTGGTGCATCGAAGAAGTTACCCAGATCTAACCAGGTACATTTACTTTAACATGCTACCGCCCAACAACAGCATCTGCAGAAGGCGATGCCACAACACGACATTATACAACTATGGGACAGACACATTAGAAAACTGTCAGATTGTGTGTATGATCGTTTTTCATCACATGATCTGTGTAGTCTTTACTCTTGTGGCGGACATTTTTTTTTTATACTTTGCAAACAAACACACGTGTCAACAATCACGCCAACTCTGCTCGACAATAGCCGACACCCTCTTCTCGTACTCCCGCTTGTTCTCCTGGTACAGCTGGGCGGCCTGGCTGTTGGCCGGGCTGTTCGGATTGGGCTCATCCAGTAAAGACTGAGCAGACAAACAAAAACACATTGGAATCTTCTCCACAGCTGCAGCTCATGAAATGAACATACAACTCCCGGTTTACCCAGCATTGATACTCCCGAAGAAATATGCAGCTGCAAGTATACTTTGCAACACTTATTACAGCTCTTTGTGAATGGCAACACGTATGCTGTGGATGTGTGTGAATAGATAAAATACCTGTATTGAAGTTAATATTGAAGAAACATCATAAGTTGGACTCCAGCGATTCTGTAGAATGTCTAAACATATGCTGCCATCGGCATAAACTGCAAAAAAAGAAAATGAAGGGAAAACATTAAGACACTACACTTTTTTTGAATTTGACTTAAGGTTGCATGAATGCTACTAAAACTTACCATTTGGATGAAACATTTTGGAGACAAAACGCACTGTTGGGGGTTTATTTGGATACTCTTCTGTGAACTCGATAGTGAGTTTAAAGGTTCCTAGGATTAAGAAAAGCAAGGCTTAAGTCAAAATGCATGTGTTTAGAACATCACCTCAAGGCCTACTTATATTTGTCCCTCAACACTGCTTGAATTGCCCATAAAAAAAATGGCATGTTGGGGAATAAAAGTGCCTTGAATAAAACATGGATACAAGCCAAAAGCATCAGCATCTATCAAGAGCTTAAATGACACGTCCTTCAAATGATTGTTTGATTGGTTAAATAGCATTGAAAGGAATTTGGACGTTATTCAACCGTCATCGTAATTTGCCAGGTGTATTGCAACCAATGTACTTTTATCAGCCAGGGCCGATATGAGCTAATGTAGACGTGGCGATAACCTACCATCTTCAAAGGGTGTTCCCTCTGGTCTGAAAAAGAAACGAAAACATGATTAAGACACAACATAGTTTCATTTTTGGACACTGAATTACAATAAATTATTGGAATCTGGGACTTTTTAAAGCCACCAGTTGATGCATAATATGATAGTTACAAAGTTTAGATGAAATGATCTTCGCATATTGTGTTTGCCAAAATACTTACTGCATAGGTCTGACCACTTTTAAATTAACAAATGTTATACACTCACCCAAATATGACAGCATTCCAGACCATAATATTATTCTCGGACGGAGCTCCACTCACCCCAGCTGGGGGGTCTTCTTGCAGCCTTGCAATGCAATGAAGAACAGATTAAAATTTGACCAACACTAACTGCTAGATGTCAAGAAAGAAATAAAAGGCAAAATAGAGAAGCTAACCAAAATAACCTCAGCTGTGCTGGGGTGTCTGATATGTCTCGTAAAGGTGATTATTTATACACTTTCCAAGAAAACAACTGGGGTTGCCATTGCCATCGAGCTTTATTCACTAGTAAATAAGATGGATTTATCATGTCATGTGAAATCTCACTTGTGACCGCTTTGTTAATAGGTCAGAGTTCACAGGACTCCTGGGGTTCGACTGTACTCAACACTAGGAGCACGTGTTGAATGCGTTTTATAATCACAAAATAACATATTTTGACCCCGTTAAACATCAAATTTTGCTAATGCAGGGAATACAATCTCAATCATCGAGGTGTCCCCAGCGAGCTGCACTGGGCCAGACACACATCCATATGTAATGTAGCGTATACCATAGACCCTGTATGCACTGTATATGTATAAAACAACATTAAAACCATCACAATCATTCCAAATTATTCAGATTTGAATCGACCACGACACCTTTCACATAAAGACCAGCAACCACCCGGATCAGTTTCCTTCCGAACCCATTTCGACCAAGTTATTTCCATCTAAGATGAGTGACGTGACACCCAGCGTCAGCAGGCAGCTAGCAGCTACAGCTCACTTCTCATTGTCCTCAACACGCCTAACAGGTGGCCTGTCCCCCAACTAAACACAGATTACGATCCAATAACCCCCAGGTATAATTTCATAAACATATATCGGTGTCCACTCAGAGTTGTGGCCCGTTTACACCATGTAAGCGACGGCTAGCTGAGCTAGCATCGGACGCTAACGCTAGCTATAGCGTTACCATCGCTGCTTGTTTTTCTGTTTCCTTACCGTTTAAAATCTCTCATGAGTCGTCGTCTGGCCGGGGTTGACATCGTGGTCACGCGGTTGCCCTAATCGCAAGCATACAAGTTCGCTTTAGATTATAAACCCGGCTGGATTTCTTATACTTTATAATACGGCTAACTAGTGTTTATTAGTTGTTGAGTATCTTCTGCCTGTGCTGGCCTGCTGCCGTATCGAGTGGTCGGGCGATACCACTCTCTGCGGAGGGGGGGACTACACCAAATCTCACCCTGTGTTCTGATGAAATAGGCAGAGATATATGCAAATTGAAACATAATTTACAAGATAAATGAGGAAAAAATGGAATGAGATGTATTTACAAGAGTAAGTGTTGAGTATTTTTTTTGCAAATACTCCACGTTAGTTATACCTGTACACCCAATACCTGACTTGTGTCGTTCCAGTACGAATTACGTCATTTGTTTAGCAACAGTATTTTGGATGGAGCATAAAACAATTTCGTTAATACGGTAATAAGGCATCACTCATGTTAAAAACATGCATGTAATAAATAAATAAATAAATAAGTCGTATCTAACGTTTCTACTGTTAACCAAAGTCTGATTGGAAAAGTGTCCTGAATCCTGAAGTAAACAGTGTATCCTGACCTCGACAGACTATTCAGTAGGTTATCAGTAAGGTGCCTGTCGTTAAGGATTGACCAGAAGGTGGTGTTGACCAGTAGGTCGGGTTGACCAGTAGGTGATGTTGATCAGTAGGTCGGGTGGACCTGTAGGTGGGGTTGACCAGAAGGTGGGGTTGACCAGAATGCGGGGTTGACTAGGTGATGTTGATCAGAAGGTCGGGTTGGCCAGTGTGTGGGGTTGACCTGTAGGTCGGGTTGACCAGAAGGTGGTGTTGACCAGTAGGTGGTGTTGACCAGTAGGTGGTGTTGACCAGTAGGTGGGGTTGACTAGTAGGATAGGTGTTGTTGATCAGTAGGTGGAGTTGACTAGTAGGTGGGATTGGCCACTAGGTGACGCTATTCGCCAATGTAACAACCATGGATAACAATTTCGAAATGCGCGTGATCAGAAAACGTTTCCTATTCAATTAATAACTCAAAATGTATAATATATATTTGAAACAAAATGTATACAAACAGGTCTTCAAATGAGTCACAATATTCGGTGATTCTTTATAAATCACCAGATATTAAAACATAAGACTCTTAACTGACGTAACGCCACATCGTCTTCCCAAGCACTACACCTATTTTATTATTTAAATATAAACACGAAGAAAGTCTAATTTCTACATGTTTATTACATTTCAGTAGTAATAGGTAAATTATTATAATAAGTAGAAATTACCCAATAGGTTACATACATCTAAGCCAAAATGGCCTCTCTCTCTCGTCTCCCATATGGTCTAGCGGTTAGGATTCCTGGTTTTCACCCAGGCGGCCCGGGTTCGACTCCCGGTATGGGAACGTCACTTTTTGGGGGTATCATGGCCAATAACACATTTCCATCACAATATAAAAGTCACACATGTAAAAAACGTATTTAATCACTTCAAGCACAAACATTTATCTTCAGTATACACATTCAGCTCCTCAAGTATCTCAGATGAACAGCTGTCATGTCTCAGGGTGGCTGATGAGGAAAAGGCAAACCCCGCCCAATGGGGAAAACAAAGTTGACATCCTCACTCAAACTAGCAGAGGCACCGCAAGCGGACTTCTTCCCGGGACAACGTGGACACCACAGATTCACCTTTCTTATTACGTCCAGGTCCAGGTGATGACAACATGTTGAGACCATAGCGCGGACAACATAGTGAACAACATCAAGATCCGCACGCCTAGCAGAGGCGCTCTCCTCCTCCACGCTGAGAGGAGCATGAGAGGCGCCGTGGTGGTCGCCAGCCAATCACTTCCCAGGAAAATGTGACTGCGAGGAATTCCCCACGCATCAGCTATTGCTGTCGGGGGAAAGTAGGAGCTACCGCCAGGCTCCCAGAGGCTCAGGGTGGTTTCTGGAGGATGTAAACCTCAGTGACTCAGTTCAGAGAAGGACCTGGGACTATATACTGAGTACAGAGACGGACCAGGACTTATGGTGTGAGAAGGCGCAGGCTGCTGGGAGATACATGAACAGGACGCCACTGTGTACCAGGGTAAGTCTTTGGTTTAATGGGAAATAACTTAACCACGAACGCCACGAAATGTTTGAGTCTTATGTATTTTTTTTTAATTTCATTACACTGTTTAATTCAGAGTACACACGACGGTTTGCTAAATATTTGTTAATTTCTTTAGATCTTGGTAATGTCACGTGTTATAGTTAATCTTCGATGTACTCCCACCGCGTGTGGCGGTGTCACCGCGGCAATGATCCACAGCCTGCTTTGCCTTCATCTGATGAGAACAGCCCAGGGATAAGTGACTCCACTGATGGGTGTAGCTGCTGCTGCCCCCCTGCCTGTCTGTGTCTCCTCCACCCGCCTGACATGTGACGTGCAGTGTGTGAATGGGTTCCTGTTGTTGGGAGGTCATGTAAATCCTAGGCTCATCCGAGAACGTTATTCCTACAATCCTACATGCTTTCTGTTTCAGATGGCCATTAAGCCACATAAAAAAATGGATTTGAGATATTGTTTGAAATTCTACAAATGTACTCGTTGTAGGAAAGTCCAGAGAATGGTCCTAACATGTGTGTTAAAACTATTTCACTATAGCCCTATACAATCTTTTTCTGTGTCCTGCTTCTACTTAATCTCCAGCAGCCGCCACACATGTCTGCTGTGTTTGGCGAAATGTTGTTCTCTCAAGACTGTTGATCACCCCGCTTCAGGGCAGTCCAAATGTTTACCAGATGTTTACATATTTCGGTTGAGATGCTTGTGTCATGGGACGACCCGGCTGGATCCCATTGGATGCCTTTCGTCCTTTTTCCCCCCAGCCAAAGGCCTTTGTGACGCAGGGTTGAGGGGGGAGAGCCTAGGGGACTTCTGGCGGCCTTGCCCATATCAGACAAGGCCAGCTGGATAGCCTAATTTCTCTCCCCTCCCAGAAAGTCTCCCCTTCCTGGCACATTACTGGAAACTGTTTTCTCCACTCCAGCGGATTACCCACTATATAAGTGGCTATTTTTTAGTTTGATGGTGGCTGTTTGCTCTGAATTAACCTGACAAGTGTCTTCGGTTTTCTGCTCCAACATCGAACTGTGTTGTCTTCCCTCTGTCTGTGTCTCATGGTCAAAGTCATGCATAATTCACTCGCAGTGACTTCCAAACCAGGAGGCGAATCAACAACACACACCGCATGAACCCTGCGCGACTCGTCTGACTGGCGTCCTGCTGTACTTAAACAACAAAATACAAGGCTACGGCTACGGTTGCATTTGAATGGCCAGGGTTCTTCTTTGCCTAACCGGGAACAGAATACTTTGGGTAGAGGCTAATGAAATTCCTGGCACTCATCATGTGACAGTGATGTCACCCTGTGCAGAGCAGCTGAGCAGTGTGTCAGTGGCCGGAAGACAATGGGGAGCTGTGCTGTGTGTTATTGTGCAGGGCACATATTAATGTTGAGACGGTGCACAGAGCAGCGGATCTTCTTACGCGGCTCGCTCCGTCTGGGCACTGCCCGCCCGCCCTAATGGGGCTCTGCTCATTGATTTAGCCGCTCTGCCAGAGGAGGCCGAGCTCTTCTGGTCAGAATCGACCATAAGCGCTTGGATGTGTGCACTGGCAGATAAAGAGCAATGCAGGGATATTAATAATACCACGACTAAAAATAGTCTCTTTTAGTGGCTGTAGGTTGAAAGAAAGACGATGATGTGCGAAAAACTATTTCGGAAGTAGGCCTACCAGGGTTTTATGTTAGATTGTTCGGTTCAGAACAGGATTTAGGGCAACGAACCAGGATGTCGCTTCCGTTGATGTTAAAATGAACACATTGCTAAGTATGGAGACACAGAAAATGAAAATGGATGTCCCATTTTCGTGAGAGCAACATGTATTTAATCTGGCCACTAATGTTAACATCGTTTTGGTATTTTTCAACATACTATGAATAACCACAAGATGGCAACATACATGTGCCTTGGCCATTGCAGTGTCGTGTTGCGGCAGAACGCCCGAAATTAAGAAATCAACTTGTGAAAGACCAAAGCGTACTTCTCGTTTTTTGTGCTACAAACCCAGGATTGTACCGTTTTCTTTAGAAAGATCATAGAGGAACCATCGATGGTGAAGTTCCTTAATCGGAGGTTTCTGTGTGAGCACGGCCGGCCGCGCATGTCACCTGAGTTTCAGGTCCTCAGGTGTCTGATTGCTAGGCAGCAGCAGTAGTAAAGCTTTGTCATTGGCTGTGACGTCACCGGGTGAGGAGACCAGGGAAATTCCACCTGTAACCTCATTCCAGCCCTTGGCTCGCTCCCGGAGCCATGTGACCCGCATAGGTCATAGCTGACCGCGCGGCCGACGTTCCCATGATTTACTGAATCGATTCAATGAGGACGGAGAAATGCTTCAAGCAAGCCTATCCGGGGCCTTGATAACTCTTTATGAAAAGATACACTTTATATATTTATTTAATTTCTTTGACTTTTAAGTAAAGCATTTATGCAATACACTAATTTGTTTTTATAGAATTAGTTTGAATAAGGATGATCTATCATGGTAAGAGCACTAATTACGTTGTTAGAGGGTTATTGCATCTTTTTATATTATTGGATGCCTAATTGTGGTAGAAGTACATGTAATTTGTCCTTAAGGAGTTGTTCTTAATAATAGTAACTGATTCAAAACATAGTAACCGCATTTCCTGTATGCATGCCAGCGTGTAACGCTATTCCAACACGGCACATTTGACATCTCAAAGGCCTAAAGAGGTTGTAAATGTTTCAATGGCACTTTTGAAGGCGTGTCAGAGAATCTAAAGATAGTTCCCTTTTATAAAGAGGACTCAACCTCTCATATGGACACTTGTCCGTGCTGTGCTCCACGCTATGTTTCACCATGCCATGCTTATCTAGACACAATAAAGGCACATTACAGATACACATGAGATTCATTCAGAACATCAGTTCTCAGTACACATTGTACTCCGGCCAATGTGTCCTTTGTAACCATGAGCTCGGGCACTTTAGGACTTTTCTATTGAAAACCAATTTCTTGTTAGTTTCAGTTTTCTTTCCCAGGTGTGCGTGCGTGTGCGTGTGCGTGTGTGTGTGTGTGTGTGTGTGTGTGTGTGTGTGTGTGTGGAGCCAATACAGAAAATTGTGAACAGTAGTGTTCCACAGAGTGAATTTAGTGACAGTATAATTGAGTGTGATGTTCTGCCATGTGTGTGTGTGTGTGTGTGTGTGTGTGTGTGTGTGTGTGTGTGTGTGTGTGTGTGTGTGTGTGTGTGTGTGTGTGTGTGTGTGTGTGTGTGTGTGTGTGTGTGTGTGTGTGTGTGTGTGTCGGGCGTGGGAGAAGGGTACACATGACGTTAATTCATTTTGTCCAGACCTGTAGCCCCCAGAGAGAGTTCAGAGCGGCTAGAAGAAGGTCACCCATGTATAATAACACGAGTGGGCGTTGTGTCTTTACCAAGGTCCGCTAAGTCAGACACCCACACACTGCTTGTGTTATTTCTATCTGAATGAAGCTGGGCCCAGTCAGGGCTTGTGAGTCAGCGAGCGTCTGAGATCATCCCATGGCCCTCAGCGGCTGTGGCTGCTTGGGATTTCAAAGGGCTTCAAGGCATTTCCAAAGTGTATTTATTTATTTTTAACCATCCATATCCGGTGATAATCTCTAACAGTTTGGTGAGTTATATTCATAAAATGACTTGACAATGTACTCATTTTTTAGTACTTGCTGAACAACAAATACTTCGTTACTGGAAACTACCATGGAAGACCTTCAGAGTGCTTCTACCTTTGAAGGATGCTGGAGCCCAAAAGGGTTCAGACCCATAATGTTTAACTCATCATCAAGCAGCATGACCACAACACCTAACTAGGTTCTTTCTGAATGCTCCGGTTGGGCGGCGAGTTCTTGTGTGTGATTGTGTGTGTACTGCTGAAACAGTGTTGCATTCCAGTAAGTGGAAAACCAAATACAGATAGGTCCGGTTTTTTAATTCAGGCCTCTCTATATTCAAGTAGTCGACAAAGGACAAACATCAGACTTTTTGTGTAAGCATATTGGACCTACAAAGGATTATCCGTTTACTGTGGCTGGAGTTTTGACAAAGTTGCATAGCTGGGATATAGACCCTAACCCTAGACCTAATAGGTTCTTTAACGTCCTCAATGTTCCTCTTACATTCGTGTAGTGCTACAAGTTTGCAAAACAATATTCTGAATTTATGTGATCCTAAGATAGACAGACTAGAATAGTTGAAGCATACACCATCAACATTGAACATCACATGTACTGCTTAAAACTATTGCTCCACTTAAACACTAGTGTACCACACGCAGTAAGGACATGTTGTGAAACAAGGCAGTTTGTAGCTTGGCTATTAGGCCCGTTCTCAGCTGCTGTTTGCAGCAGCCATAATTGTAAGACTCTAAAGGAAAGGCGTGCCCCTTTATTTAGTCAGCCGGGTCACATAGTTGGCACACACACACATTATTGCTGTTTTGCTGCAGCTCGTTTGTCGTTCTGGCCATGAGGCAAAGGTCCCACACAATGAGACGAGCCCTGCCTTGGAGCCGACTGGATCTCGTTTCAGCTCAGAGCGCATTAACACCTCAAATGTTGTGAATCGTGTATTCATTCTGGAGTATTCAGATTGGATTTGTGACATGAATCTGTGTGTCTGCTCTTTATTACAGGGTTATTATAATTGGTTGTTAATCCTTAAGGCATTTCCTCTTGATTTTAACAGAGAAAGAATATTCATGAGTTTTGTTGAAACAGTTGAGTGTAATCTTGATATCCTAACCACACGCTATCAAGACCTCTGCAAAATCAGCACACAAAGCATTTAGGCTAGTGATGATGATATTCCAGTATAACTTATGGTGTAGCTGCAAAGTTTAAGAGTTTAACAGCTTCGTTAGGGTCATTAGAGTTGAATATAGTCCATGGCTTCCTATTTCAGGACTCCTTTATAAACTGAGAGACTCTCAGCCTGAGAAAGTAGAAAGAGGAATCTGAGTCTGCTGCTCAGTATTTAGGTCACTGTCAAAAGTGTCTTCTAGGGCAGCGGTCCGCACCCTGACCCCAGGCTAGTGTGTGTGTGTGTGTGTGTGTGTGTGTGTGTGTGTGTGTGTGTGTGTGTGTGTGTGTGTGTGTGTGTGTGTGTGTGTGTGTGTGTGTGTGTGTGTGTGTGTGTGTGTGTGTGTGTGTGTGTGTGTGTGTGTGGGGGGGTAGCCAATCAAACAACAGATTGGCCTAAAGTGACGATGCAGCCAAGGAGTCTGTTAAAAGCGGGTTCATTTACCTAAGTTATGGTCTCGTAGTTCCGCATTATAAAAACAATCAAAGGCTTCTTGACGTCAGAGATCCCGCATGAGACTGCGTGGCCATTTCCCTGGGGGCGCAAGCCGCGGTATCATTGGGACTGCTGCTGTCAGAGCCGTTGGCTTAGCTCATCCCTGCTTGCTTCTGTGTAGTATTGTCTAGCAAATGACTGATGGTGCAAGTGTAATCTCAATTAAGGTAGGCCCCTTGTACAAAAATGTCAGAAAGCCAATAATATTTAACCTTAAAATAGAATCTGTTACAGATGAACCGAAAAGGAACAAAGGTTAAAGTTCTGAGTAAGGTTTGTATTGCTTTAATTAATTTGGTAATTTGTATTAAGTAACCCAGGATGTTACTCATGCTGTTGATTTCAGAATATTACTTTGACTTGACCACATTCGGCCTACCCCTGCGTGAAACGGAAAACAAAAACGTGTACTTTAAGGTGCAACTCACAGCATCTACCACAAACTACCTCTTCCTGTCAACCAGAAGTGTTACTTCTAATGAAGATGCTTATCAAGCAAGCTGACTATATACTACACACACACACACACACACACACACACACACAGCACACACACCACACACACACACACACACACACACACACACACACACACACACACACACACACACACTAGGCCTGCAAACCTGATTTGAAGCAGGATCATCCAGATAACGGTGGGTCTAGGCAGGGAGGGTTGGTAAACCAAACAGATGAATTCCCCTGATTGCCCGACGTGATCTCAGGGCCCTCGTGGAGACAGTCTGTGGCTGAAGGACCTGGACTTAGTGATTATTATACACATCGTTTAAGCTGAACAGCAGGATGGCTCTTGAACCTCATGTTTGATGTGTGCTTTGGCTTAGGATAAGGCTTGGTTAAGAAACGCTTACACATTGTCAGGTGAGGCTGCTGTATTGAGCTTCACAGTCTCTGTCTGTCTCTCTGTCTCTCTGTCTCTCTGTCTCTCTGTGTGTCTCTCT
>NC_082391.1:22659531-22672621 GCF_031168955.1 Gadus macrocephalus | reverse complement strand
AATACCGGAGCCCGTCCTGCGCCCTGATTGGTCAGGTGCGAGCGCCGTACCCTGAGGCTGCTCCACCAATGGCAGCGGGGCTGTGTGAGTCACGGGGAGAGGACAAGTTGCTTCACTACACTTCTCCTTTTCAGTTTTTAACAACAGCCATTGCAGCCTTCTTTCTGTGACTTTCCCCAGAACCTATATTGTGTTGACGTGTGCCGAGGGCAGCCATTGGTCCACATCTTTAGCCGGGCGCTCTCCTCTCCGCTCGCAGAGCAAACCGTGGATTACCTTTTTTTTTTTATTCTTCTCTTTTTTCCGGTTCCCTTCACATCTTTTATTGGTACCGTTTTTTTCTGTGCGCGGCTCCAGAGATCTGACCGTCGTTGCCATGGACCCTGACACCCAGACCCAGACCCTCTGAGGTGAGTCCACGTCCCGGTGGGTCCGAGGGTCTCCTGTATCCTATGCTGCTGATGTTCGTTGGAAATATAAAGACGAATTAGCTGATGATGCAAGGGCTGCCTGAAGTCTGTCCTTAACACACCTTAGAGTGGGGTTCAGTGTGTGACCTGGCACGCACAGGACACACCTAGTCCTATTCTATACCACGGGACAGGACCAGAGTAAATAGTGTGTTCTCTGGGTATGCCGGACAGATCTGGAGGTAAAAGCAACCCGTATTTTGAAGCAAATAGCAAATCACACCCAACGCTTGCAATGCTACGACCATGTCACCGACAGGCCACGTGAAATCACGTGTGATGTTATGTTTTTTCACTTCCATGTGATCCACATGTGCTGTATTTCTTTTATACACCTGCCATGTTGTTTTCCTCTTATAATCCGTGACCTTATATGGTGCTTCTGAGCCAGGGCAGGAGCAGCGTTTGCAAGCCCCCTGGCCCAGCCCACATGTGTCTTTCTCTGTGGAGCAATACCAGCAATTATGGGTTGGTTCAATTATGTTTCACCTCTCCCGCTCTCCCCCGTTCGATCGCTCACAATCATGTGCTGTTGCCCTCGTACGTTCTGTAGAAGGGGGTCCTCCTCTCTCTGTAGCTCAGCTCTCGAATTAGGGGTTGACGCTATCGAGTCAGGCAAGTTTAGCGCCACGCATTACCATAACCAATCTTATGGGTTCATCAGTGCAGAATGCTGCTCGTCTTGAAATTCGTGGGTCAGGCAGGTTTTCACTATGATCCATTGTGTGAGTGTTTTGTTGTGGGGTGGCACCTATCCTAGTCTTGTGCGTTCCAGTTCTCTTCTTCTTATTCTTCTTTTTCGTCTTCCAAGAAAGAGTTAAAAAGTAATGCGCTCAACGTTGGTGAACCGAGAAAAAAAACATGTTTGCAGCAGAGATAAAAAGCATGCTTCCTGTTTCTAGACAGACAAACTTTGTGGTCCACAAAAGACGTTTTGCACACATCACTGAATAAACACTGGCCCGGTTTAAGTGACATTTATACAACACACCCAGTCTCTATTGATACTGTGAGTAAACCCTCACAGTCCAGAATAAAATCCTTAACCTGGACATCTCCTTCCTGTTTTGGATATACCTGTCATACATTAACGTGCCCCATCTCCCAGGCCAGTTGATGATTTCATCTTATTGGCATTTGAGATAGATTTTTGCTTAAATGTATGACGTACACCCTTTGAGGCCTCGAGAGGCAGTAACAAAGGAGATTACGACCGAGAGAAAGAGAGACTCAAAACGTACCAAATCTTCTTGCTTCTTCTCGAGCTTGACAGGAGTTCAGAATGAGAACACACTGAGGTTTGGTCCAGTGTGTTCCCCACCTGTACCTCCATCGGCACTGGACCCCTGGCTGAGATATTATCAGTGAAGGGCTCTGTTGTGTCCAATAGGCATGAGTTTGCATTCGGCCGGCCTGTCTAATCATCTTTTATGCCCACCCTGATTTGGCTTGTAAATGAAGCCTCGGGCGGGAGCTGCTGCCAGGTGGGAGCGCACGCACACACACACACACACACACACACACACACACACACACACACACACACACACACACACACACACACACACACACACACACACACACACTGGCTTTGTCTCTCTAATACTCTGACTGATAAGTAAGAAATAGGAGGAAAAGGAGGAGAGGGCAGACAATGGCTTCACACATTGTTTTTTCTTTATTTACCAATTCTACCATAACTACACTATAGTCTGTTCGAGAGGGCTTTTCCTTCCCCCATTACAGGTCCACATTTGGCCACTTGAAGGCCTCAGAGTTAGACTGTGAGGCGGAGAAGGCTTACCCATCACGCTCTGTTTCTAACCGGGTTACCAATAAAGGAGGGTTACACAAAACCTGTGTTCTGTGGACACAGATAATGAAACCACCTGCTTTATGTCTGCCTGGAAGGGAAACGCACGACATGTTGTGTGTTGTCCCCTTCAAGGCTATCCCAGGGTGTTCTGGAGGGGGGAACACAGGTATTCTGCAGATTGATGGATCATGGGATCGACAGCACGATAGATGCCTTGAGGAGGAACGACGATGATTAGGATGAATTATTGGTAGGGATGACCCATGCTCCAGGACGAGTTTCATTGTGTTCTCCCTATGAGAACCTACGGTATGAACGGCAGTGAGCGAAACACAGCAAACAAAACAATGCAGAACTATTACCCATTAGCCATAACCATTAGCTCCCTGCTCTTCTTCTGCTATGATTCATGGCTGCTGTCGAGCAAGGCATTACCAAACCACTAAACAACTGTTGTTTTTCGCATTAGCACGGAGACGTGGTCGTGATTATCTGTTACAGTGCCCGTGTGTGTGTGTCTGTGTGTGTGTCCCACATGAAACACAGAGCCAACACCAAGGCAGAACAGACTCCCTGCGTAAATAAGTCAGAACATTCATTGGGCAACGGCAGGGTAGTGTTGAAACTGTCTCATGTGGAACAGGCTGGGACTGGCAGGCCGCTGTCCTGATGGAGCCTGCGTGTTGGATCCCAGCGGTGGACTCCGTCCAAAGACCCAACCAGTACAACTCACAATCCTGCAGAATGAGGCTTGCCTTGGTTGTTAGACTGCACTACAAATGAAATTGTTCGCGTTGCAATTTCTTTGGGAGGTGTTAAAGTATGCATTCGCAAAGAGCTGGAAGTGATGGGGCTAAATATGATCTCAAGTCTTAAGTAAGCCTTGAATGTTCTTAAATTGAATGACTTCATCTCATTCAGCTGCACATTTTAGAACCACCATGGTTTTGGGCTTGTTCATCAGAGTGCATCATGGGAGTTATTGTTGGTGGTACTCTGCCGTATTCAGAGCACTGAAGAGTGTGGTACTGTCAGATCAGGAACATATGAAGACCGTAACCAACCGCCTTCATTTTGTCCCGTCTCACATGAGAAGCGCTCTAGCAGTTACAAACACGACAAGGATGCCCCATAATGACAAATAATATCCAGATGATTTACTAAACCTACAAGAAAAAAAAAGACTAACAACATAATATATATTCCAAATGCTCTTATGCTACCAAAATGGCCGCGGCCATTGCAATCTGGCATCGCCATGGATACGCCTTGTGGAGCATCACCTTCGCTTGAACCTAAAACCTAATTATCCCCTCCCACCCTGATATTCCCTTTTTCTTTTCTTCATCAAATCCCTCAGGACTGGGCAGGGTGTATGTCAACTCCCAGGAGTCTTAATGGCCGGTATTCTGATGATATAGACTATCAGGGCACACCTCTTGATAAAACACTCACACAGGGCTTGTTATGCAACGTATCAACACATTAGGCCGGTCCCAGTCAGACAGGGGGTGTAGGGGGGTGTAAGCCACTAACTCTACACTAATCGCCACTGGTATAATTTACTACACAAAGCTTGACATGGGCCAATCCAGAATGGAACATAAGCAAAGGCAAATATTGCAGGCACAGGTTGATCAAACAGTTGCACAAGATCACATGTAATCTTCTAAATGACCAGGTGCCCAGATCTGATACGACACAATTCAATTAGAATCGTGAACCGCGGTTACAGAGATAGTTCTCTATGTCTCCACAATATCCAGTCAAAGAAGGACATGTACCAAGGTCTGGGCGGCACGTTTACGCTACCATATAATAATTTTCACTACCTTGTTCTCATTCTCATTAATTTTTTTTAAACAAACAAACCATTACCCATAGGTCCACTGTGAGGCAACATGGCCGCCGCCACCGCCGCTGTTATCCCAGGTGGTTTCCCCGTGATGACTTGGCAGAAAGAACACAGTACATGCATGTGTCCTTCAGCCCGGCGGATGTGTCACAGCTCCAGCCCAGCGCGCTACTCGCCTCGTGGTTTTTTCCAGTTCGTGTCGGTTCCGCCCTGCATGATGTCATCATAGTGCTTCAGACGCCAGTCTTTGACTCCGAGGAGAGACGCGGCCGGCACACAGTCTCCAGTGGACTGACGACATTTTATATTCATAAATTCATCTGGGGATGAACTATTCATCCCCAGGTTCTCGTGGTGCTGGATTACCCGAGTGTCCGTTAACCTCTTAAAGACCACTGTGTACGCGATGGGACGGATGCAGCATGAAGCACTATTATTAAGTTTTGTACGATGATTTTATGTTGAAAGGTTGCAAGGATTTATTAAAATATTGACAACAATGTGTAACATCTCCTATGATACCAATGTCATAAACACTGACATTAAAGGTACTTACAGGTACTCAGGAGTTAATAAGATGATTATATTCAATATCTCTGCAAAGGAGTTCCGGAATTTGGTTCTGTGTCGTCGGAGGCCTTTGGCCAAAGACTCTTCCACGCTGGTGCAATGGAGTCAGAGGCTTGAGTTTCAGTGAGCACCGAGCCTCGGGACGGCTTTGGATGGTCATGGCGTCACAACTCACTCACTGCTGAGTAATGCTTGTCTCAGTAGCACTCAGACATCATCATCATATGGATATTACTATGGATGTGTAACCCTAGCTTTATTTCTTTCATTTGAACCCGATCCAGAATACAGCTCGGCACTTTATGCCTCTAACTGCTCTCAGAGCATCAGAGGCTTTTCAAAGTGCTGAGATGTAGATGTCACAATGTTGGTTTTGTGGTGGTCACAGTGTGCAGGAGGAAAAAAGCTAAGAAACGAACAACAGCACATGGTGGTTTCACTGCAACTGAAATGGAAAATCCGGGCGAAAGACGTGTTTTTAATGAAATACTTTACATTATGTTTCATCAACAAGATGTGCTCACCGACGCAGGCAAATGTGTGCACACACACACACACACACACACACACACACACACACACACACACACACACACACACACACACACACACACACACACACTCTCTCCATAGATGGATGGAAAAGAAGATGAGAAAGCATATCGACAGTACATTACATTTATTCAGCCGGTCTAATTCTGCACATTCCTAAATCCGTTTTTCTTGATGCTGAAAGATAAAACCATCACAGCTCAGGTAAAGACTAGCGATAAAACATTGAACTTGTTTCAAAACACTAGCCGTCTCTGTCTTCCAGGTCCTTAGGTAGCAGACCTAACCATAAAACAAACCCTAAATAAGTGACGTGAGGCAGAAAACAAATACACAACCCATCATAAAACCTTCTTAAAATCAGTTGACAGCAGTAGACACTATCCCTATCTACCATTATGTCTTCAGATGTGCAGCTGAACAAAAAGTGTTTATAATGCAGCATAATATCATGCTCTGATCGGGGGGGGGGGGTCAGGGACCACAGCCGTCATTCTGGCCCAGAGATGAACATGCAGGCAGGCCTGATCGTTCTCCTGTTAAAGTGAACCTCCCTTTCTGCTCCACCTTTCATTCAAATAACTCCCAGGGCTCCCGGTGGAACACGTGTCTCCAGTAAACAGTCATTTGACTTTCTTCTGAGCTTTAAATTATAAACCGCCATGCCTCAGCTCATCTCACCGTGAAGGGCATCTGGGTCTGGTTTCACGTAGAAAACAATGCTGAGAATTAGTCCTAGTCTGGCCGCGGTGATGTGCAGTTTGTCTGCTGTCGTCTCGATGTATTCAGTGTAGGATAATTACGTTACGAAGGAGACGTTATGCGGCGCGCCCCTTTGTCTGTTCGGCATCCGTGGGAATGCAGGTTGGTTTGTGGCTGGTTGTCGAGCTCGTCCAGCAGCCTGTTAAACGTACAGGCCGTTCTATAGTGACTGAGGCCCACCTGCCGCAGCCCGCCCACCAGACGGCCTTCTTTACGGGCCCGCTCCCTCTGTCTGTCGCCGAGCAACAGCCACTCCTTGTTTACCGATGTCTTTCTGCTCGTGGTTCTCATCAGGGTGAGATAAGCCCCGGCCCAAACTGGAGCGGAGGCAAAGGTGGCCACTGGGATACAGTGGGGCTGCTACCAGTGGTCATGTGGCGCTACGACCCAGTGGTTACATCCAGTGATGGTTGATCGGTCATCCACTCCTCGGCCTCACCGCTATGAGACTCAAGGGTTTGTGATGAGGGAGGAAAAACGATGAATCATTCTAAATGATATCATCGCATTGCATTTTTACCTCAATTATCCCTTTTATGCATCATATCGATTTTTCCATTGCTAAACAACATCAACTGAACCTGTTATGTAACCAGAGGCATCCTCTGTGTCTGCCTGACCAGGCAGTTCATGTCCCTTTGCCCTGAGATTGAGGCGCCAATTCCTGACCTTCCATCTCATAATTCCCTCTGTGATATTCTTAGCAGTCTCAAATGTCTATATCATATCTGGCATTTCTTTGAACATTATCCGTATCTATAATTAAGTGAGTTAGTGACGTGCTGCCCTTGTTGTTCTTTTATTATTTTTCGCGTAAATACTGCTGAATAAAGGCTGAGGCCTCCTGTGGCCCCTTTTACCTTTTCCTTCATACCTTTAGCGTACTTGAATGGTTGTGTAATCATGACAGGACCGTGACCGGCGTTCTGACAAAGACGCTATACGTCAGGCATTCTTCCGATTACTAACGGTATATCGGAAGGACCTGTTGGTTCAGTCCCACGGCTTTAAAGAAACTCGTATGTTCGGCGTCACCTGAGTTCAAGGAATTAGCCGCCCTGGGTCAGCAGAGGAGATATTTTTTTTAGTGGCTTTGAGATTAGATTAGCAGCCATTGGACGCTGATCGCGGGAAGCGGCCTAACGTAGTGTAACATAGCCTGTGAATCAGTTAAACATTCTCCATGCTGCTCTGCTTTCTTGGTTTTTGGAGGCGCTGTCAAGTTGAAGTCCTTTACAAACAGGGGGACACTGAGCCAGAAAAGCCTGAGGTGGACGCACACGAAACAAAGTGTTTGAATGCGTTGTCTGAATCTGATGTTGACCGTGATGTAGATGTCGAGTTTCAATCCAGATCCACCGGCAGCTCCCCTCAGGATAAAACAAACCTCCTCATCCTCAACCTCCGCGAAGAGGGGGACACCGACTGAGTTGTGTTCCATTGGGTTTGAAGGCGGGTTGCTCCATCCTAACGTGCGGTCGTGCCGTCCCATGCATACCTCTCCCCCGGTGGACACACGGCGGTGTGTATGTCCAGACCTGTTTGGTATGCAGCGCTCCTCTCCGCTACGCCTCCATCCCCCGGCCCGACGCCACCTCCACGCATGCCTGATGCTCGTGGCCTTGTTCATCGTATACCCTCGCGCTGGGTGGGGCTCAGGAAACATGCAGTCAGACCGTATTTATAGCACAACAATGTGCTAGTTGAGTACCGTGTTTTTATTTTTTACGCTTGGTTGGGTGAATGCTTTTTGCTTCGTGTTGTCGGTGCCATGCTTGCGTTTTGTTTTGACGCCTCCGCCCGCCCTGAGATCTCTGCCAGCTCGCCTGTGCTGTGACATGTCCGTGTTGGTAGGAGTGTCAACAGGGGAGGGCTGGAGCAGGGCCGTTTCACAACGCGCTCGATACAATGGTTCGTTTTTTGGTCTTGGACTGTCATGAGGTGTCTCAGTTTGAACACGTTTCTTTCGAGAAGATAGTTTCAAGAGATGAATTTGAATTTGATTAGTTATATTACACACCCGCATGTGCAGGTCGTGGATGTGAATCTATCACAGAGGTACTCGTTGATTCAAGAGTAGCCTGATTAAGATGAACCAACGAATGTGTGTCAAAACAAAAAGCCCCGTGCATCCTGCGTCACAAGGCCCTGTCGAAGGTGTGCTCAATCACGCTCATGACACACTTCCAGACCAAGAGTTTAACATCTAATACAATTTGAGCTGAAAATATGAATGCAAGAAGTGTGTGTGTGTGTGTGTGTGTGTGTGTGTGTGTGTGTGTGTGTGTGTGTGTGTGTGTGTGTGTGTGTGTGTGTGTGTGTGTGTGTGTGTGTGTGTGTGTGTGTGTGTGTGTGTGTGTGTGTCACGATGCAGAACAACCATTATGCAACGCAGTCGGCTTGCACATCGTCACAGGCACAAGCCCTCCAGACGAATCGTGAAAACATGAGGACATCAAGGGTAGAGAGAGAGAGAGATGTGTTTTCTCAAACCTTGCTTCAATTGCCTGACCTCTTTACACAACTCTTTACGGCCTCTACCTACTTGAGACATGTGGCCTGTTTCCACTTAAAAGAAGACTTTCAACTAAATGGTTTGACCTGTAAGGTGGTTTACTTAGTGGAATGGCTCTACTATGTCATCTGATAGAGAAGACCTGCTTGTCTGTATTCGCCAAACAGACTTAGATGTAGCTATAGATCAAAGGGCCATAATGTGATGATGTTGGAACATGTAGTTATAGTTGTATACATGGCCTGGTGGTATGTAGGTGGCTGGGAGTCATTCCGTGTGATTGGATGATTCAATCGCTACCCTGACATTTGAAAAAATGCGGGGCAGCCGTCCTGTACGTTCATACCACACAGCTCTGGTCTTATATGCATCGCTCCAAAAACAGAGAGGCATCTGTGAAATGCTGCCACGGGAACGACAAGGGGTTTTCTGATCAGTTCTGTAAGACCAAAGGAAGGGGAGGCTTGCTCCGTTTGTTCAGAGGGGGTGAAGCCACCCCATGTCGAAACAGACAGTAGTGTTGTGTGTGTTGTGTTGGGTGGGGTTGTGTGTTTTCAAGTCTTGTGCGTTTGCTTTGTGGACGAGGGGGTTTCGGATAAGAAGAGGCAGGGGTGCGTTCTGCAGCCCTGTGGCCTGCTTTGCAGTTCACCACTATGGTTGTCGTGAACCAGGCCAAATGTGTATGTGCACGTGAGCTTAATGTCTGTGTGCACATGTTAACGTGCAAGGGTGGCTCCTTAACTGAACGTGTGAACTCATTAGCTGGATCCATGGTAACAGGGTTTAGTTTATCTTTGATTTCATCAACATGTAGCTGTACCTGTTAAGGCCTCTGTTTGTATGTTGGTGTCTTGTTGTTATTGAATCCCTCGGTGGTAATTGCATTTAGCTATTTATTTATATTGCAAGAAATGTAATTATTAAAATAGGAACATGAAAAACGTATATATTAGGAATGAATGAACTACTAAATAAAGCTTTTTGTGGAAGCTGTGACTATCTCACGGTTGAATGTGTCTTGCATATGTTTTCACTAAAGGCTAAATGTTGAGGCCTAAAATAATACAGTATTTTCGGAGTAGCTCAGCAAACGAGAGGGGGAGTGAAATAACTTTCCACACTTGCGTCTCTTTTTTTCTCTGAATGTGGTCTAACAGACAGGAAGTAGCAGAACCCACCGCGTGGTGATGCATTTCCTGTGAGCGCTCGATTCACAGGTCAGCCTGTTTCTTTTCCTCTGCACAGCCTCTTTCAACCATATCTACCGTTTCAGGTAATTCTGCTATTCACATCGTTCTTACCAAGTTCCACCAAACCAACAGGAGATTATCTCCTGTCGCTTGTAACAAATGGGCAACATAATAAAGTTCTTGTGTGAAATGCAGAAAGTCTGTCATACAATCCCCCAAAAGGGGAACTAATCTCAGGGAGCTGCAGTCTCTCCACTGAACTCTGGACTGGGTGTTGCTCTCCACTCACTGTGCTGAAAGCTGAAGTCAAGTCCTTGTTTTGTCAGCAGTCCCCTGCTCCCAGACCGAATCCTCCACCCCATTAGTTAGTTATTAGCGAGTTAGCGGACCCGGTTGCCTGTCGCAGGAGGGCCTGATTCCCCCCACAGCCCGGGGGAGAGAGTGGAAATTTACAAGAATTGCGAGAGATGAGATTAAATCCATTCTCCCCCTGAAAGCACACGCTGGAGGTGACGTTTTCCCTCTCGCCTGCCGGTCTCCCGCTGCAGATGGTTGGTATGCTAATCGACCTAGCATGCTCCTCCTCAGACTTTTGCTCATGCTCTTCCCCACACACAGACACACACACACACACACACACACACACACACACACACACACACACACACACACACACACACACACACACACACACACACCTTGCCACACACCCACACACACCCACGCACATGTACGAACGCATCCACATGAGGAGAGGCATACTTTCACGAGCTGACGTAAGGCTGGTCCCAGCCCCGGTCGAGTACGTCCCCTGCCTGCTGGCCCGTCAGGGATGCCTTGCTCAGCGGTCCCGTGCCCCCCTGCTGGGGGCAGGAGGGCTGGTGGAGGAGCCAGCAAGTGGTGAGCAACATGGTAAAACATGTCTCGTTGTGCAACAACGCCACCGGTGAGTAAAACATGGACTGTGTGTTGATGTGTGTTTTGAAGGGACTGCTTTTGAAGTACGTTCTGCAACAGGTATTTGCGTACGTCGTTTAGTTTTATGTCCACAGCAGTAGAGAAAACAATCCTCTCTCCATCCCCCACCCTCCTCCTCCACTCTCCTCCTCCCCTCCTCCTCCCCTCCTCCTCCACCCTCCTCCTCCCCTCCTCCTCCACCCTCCTGCATGTGTTCTTTGTCGAGGGTTGAATCAACTCACTTAATTACTGTCGTGCACGGTGTTGCATTAGCAAACACCTCGTGGGACTACGACCTTTCCTTTACCATGTTGTATAATTCACAGTCCGCCTCCCGCCCGCAGATTAACTCAGGATCCAGAATCCATGAAGACTTTCCCAGTAGAGTAGAAGGGATGAACCTTCCCTTTTTGGGAACAGTTTTTCTTTTCGCATTTTAGTTATTATTTCACTTGGGGGGCAGCCGGGATTCTCATTATTTTTGTGCTGTTTTAGCACAACAGCGTCTAATCTTACCCGGGCAGATAGGCTTCCAGAAATAGCGTTGAGGGTCGTCTGATATCCACATGAAGCTATCTTCTGCAGCGCGGCCGCACCACTGAGTCATTTCCTTTCCACAACTCGAAACCGCTTACTTCGGCTTGCCCCGAATACGGTGACCGCGGGAACAGCTCTTTCGCACGGAGCCTTTCCTCTGACTTAGAACCTGAATCACCCCCATAGACCCACTCACTCATTCACTTCAGTTGACTCATACGAAACAAGAAAAGGCTTTTTAGAGGTTTGCCTGCTAAGTTGATGTTGGGCTCAAGATGAACATTCACAGACCATTAAGGGCCTGCATCAAACAAACCCTGGCTGTGTTCGGTCTTGATCGATTTACTCATTCGCTGATTGATTCATTAATTTATTGGAGCTGTGACTGTCGTCTGCTGGTGTTCACCGTCGATGTTGACGGTCGAAAGTGTTATCCTTAACACCTCTACATACGCACTCCCTTTCCTGTCTAGCCTTGTGGCCTTAAATCCCGGAATAGTTGCGAAATTCCAGGAATTCCCAGAGTCTGTACTGAGCGGCTGACTGGAAGGACCTTCAGGCTTCTTCCTGTCGCTCAGTGGCTCTGGGTCCGCACGAAGCTGCATCTCATCCCGTCCTCTCCTCCTTACCCTCCTGTGGCTCGCCTCATCTCTTCCCGGTGTCTCTTCCCAGAAATTCCCCCATTTCCCTCCCTGCCCATGACCGGCCCTCTCCGCCCTCTCCCTGCCCCTGACCGGCCCTCTCCGCCCACTCCCGTCCTGCGATCGCTTCGCTGCAGTCACGCTGCCCGAGTCGCGCTGCTCCTCTCGGGAGAACCAACAGCGTGTTTTGTAACCTGAGCTGTAAAATGCCGATAAGAGTTTTGCCCGGTCCTGTTTTTTTTCCCTTGTATTCACCCCACAATGTTTGCACTCGCACACATCGACGGTGACTCACTGCAGAGTCATTCAATTGGCTTAAATTACCTCCTTTCATGGTCAACAATGAGCTCAGCTGAGGAGGCTGAGAGGAGCGCGGGGCGGAGGGGGGGCAGGGGGGGGGGGAGGGGGGGGAGGGGGGGGGGAGGGGGGGGGGAGGGGGGGGCAGGGGGGGGGAGGGGGTGGAGCGCTCTTTTGGGAACGCTTGCGTTTGTTCCCGATGATTCCTGACTCTAATTTGTTGCTACCCCGCCGCGCCCGCAGGGTACGTGCTGCCGGGCGGGGGGGGGGGGGGTCCACTCGGCCCCTCGGAGGGAGACAAAAGGCTGACACACAATCTACAAAAACAGCTTTGGGGTAACTGGAGGGAGTGGTGGTGGAGGTGGTGGTGGTGGTGGTGGTGGTGGTGGTGGTGGTGGTCGAGGTGGAGGGTGGGGGAGCATCACATTGCTGGAGTCACATGACGTCCCGGTGGAGCAGTAATGTGTGAGCCGTGCTAAAACACTCTCACGACAGGCCCCTCCCAGACACCCGCTCTGCTTGCTGTGCAAAGTGTGATGCATTGGATCAAGCTCCCAAAGCGTCGCTCTCCCCTCCCGGTCTCTTACTCAGGCTCTCCCCCTCGTCTTCCTCCCCCTCGTCTTCCTCTTCCTCTTCCTCTTCCTCCCCCTCCTCCTCCTCCTCCTCCTCCTCCTCTTCCTCCCCCTCCTCCTCCTCATCCTCCTCCGCGTCGGGTCTTGCATGCTGACGTAGCGAAGCCTCACAGTCCGGCCTGTGTGTGGGGACAAGGCCGATGTTGTCATGTGCCTCTGGATAATGTGTAGCCTAATGGCTCGGCGATTCTGTTGTATCTCTGCCCTCGCTGAACAGCCCTGCCAACTGGGGCACTGGCACTGGCACTGGCACTGGCACTGGCACTGGCTTGGGGAGGATATGACCGATACTGGGA
>NC_082391.1:22624531-22652031 GCF_031168955.1 Gadus macrocephalus | reverse complement strand
GGGCAGTGCCTCACAGTAGGACGCCAGTAAAGCAGAAGGGAGCCGAGGCAGAGAGGAACCTCCAGGGCAGATGCTGTTGCTGTTAACCGTGGAATGGGGAACTCAGAAATGCAAATGTCCCCGATAGAAAGCACCATTCAGGGTGACAAAGGAGAAGATGTGGCCACAGTCATGGTGGACAGTTGGGTGCCTGTGCTCAAACCCCAACGCCCTCCACGCACACACACACTCCTCTGCTCTTCCTTTTTTGCGGTCACTCGTGTTGGCGTCCATTTGGGTCGGTCCACAGTCCAAACGAGACCAGGGGAGCAGCATCCAGCCTGTGTCGAGAGGGTTCTGTGTAGAGTCCGTGCCCTGGGCGAAGGGATGCAGAATAGTGCGCTGTCCAAATGTGCAAGTTCACATGATCGTGAGGGTCCTGAGGATCTTTCTCTGTGTGTGTGTGTGTGTGTGTGTGTGTGTGTGTGTGTGTGTATGTGTGTGTGTGTGTGTGTCTGTGTCTGTGTGTGTGTGTGTGTGGTGTGTGTGTGTGTGTGTGTTTGTGTTACGTTTTTCAAACACATTCAGACCCACATTTGCAAATCAGCAAGACCACACTCACATGCACTCCATGCCATTGTCTGCCGATCTTCATGTGTTCCCCTCTCTCTCTGTCTGTCTGTCTGTCTGTCTGTCTGTCTGTCTGTCTGTCTGTCTGTCTGTCTGTCTCTGTCTCTCTATGCCTCTGTGTCTGTCTCTCTATGCCTTCATGTCTGTCTCTCTATGCTTCTGTGTCTGTCTCTCTGTCTGTCTATCGTTCTTTTTGTGACTCTCACAGACAGTCACCAGTCAGCCTTGATGGGTCTTCTCTGTCTGTCTGTCTGTCTGTCTGTCTGTCTGTCTGTCTGTCTGTCTGTCTGCCTGCCTGCCTGCCTGCCTGTCTGTCTGTCTGTCTGTCTGTCTGTCTGTCTGTCTGTCTGTCTGTCTGTCTGTCTGTCTGTCTGTCTGTCGGCCTGCCTTGATGTGTGTGTGTGGGGGGGGTCTTGGTACCCTCTTTTGTCTGTCTATCTGTTAGCGATAGTGAGTCCATTTGAGACCGAGTGATAAATGAGAAACACGTTGTGGGTCCCAGGGAGGTCCTGACGGCGTCTGCAGCCAAAGTAATCCATGAATTGTCTTTAGCTCTGCCCCTCACAGACGTTGTGGATTCCTCCAGAAGTGTGTGTGTGTGTGTGTGTGTGTGTGTGTGTGTGTGTGTGTATCTCTCACCACACTGTAATTTGTGTTGACTACTTATGGACTTTCACCTTTATCACGCTGTGGAAGGTCGACCGCGGGCCGTCGTCTGTGATAATCCAACGGCGCCGACTCAGCTAGCTTATTAGCTGAAGGTTAGCCGAAACGGTAGCGTAGCCTTGGACCCACATACCCCCAGCATCACGACCCCCCCCCCCCCCCCCAACACACACACACACACACACACCAGGTCCCAGACACCTGGAATGCCCCTGGGTCTCCAACAATGGAGTCCTGTGAGAAGACACAGATAAGCCTTCATCCATAATGATCTTCCTGCTAGAGTTACCATATCGCCTCTCTTATCCTGTACTGCGGCTCTATTGGTATCATGAGATTCTTCATGCTAGGGTGTCACCTTGAGTGTAAAAGAAATAATGGGTTCCATTGGTGTCATTGGAATTGAATAACAAGTCGGACTACACATGCTATGCGGGGGTAGTATGATGGGTTGTGGTCTCATGCGTTGCGGAGGCAGAGGAGTGATGTCTCGCTGAAGCTCCTTTCAGTTTGACTTCGGCATTCAGAATCTAACTGACTGTTGGGGCTTTGTCGCAATCATGGGCGTACCCCTTTTTATTAAACAATGACAGCCTTGTGGAAGAAATTTATCACAGTCCACATTATGGGGCAGTATATCTAAAGGCACGTTGTTATCTTGAATGTAACTGACTTTCGATTAGCCTTCAGCTGTTTAAGTGGAGCCCTGATATATAAACTGCGTTGCCCTGGCCTTAAGGAAGATGGCTATTGGCCACTTTCAACTTCTTTCTTGGCGAGAACTTGCTGCCACCTACAGGTAGAAATGACGCATGCACGTTCAATTCCAGGACACAAACAGGCTGGCACACAGAAGACAGGCAGACAGGCAGATAAACAGGCAGATAGACAGGCAGACAGACAGGCAGACAGACAGGCAGGCAGACAGACAGACAGACAGACAGGCAGGCAGGCAGGCAGGCAGGCAGGCAGACAGACAGACAGACAGACAGACAGACAGACAGACAGGGGGGACGGACGGACGGACGGACAGACACAGACAAAAGGATACAGTATGGTTAAATTTTTACGTAAAATTACGTAAATCTGCATTCTTGCAGTATATAAACAGCAACAGCCTCTCCACCGAGTCCAAACGATGCATACCTTAACCGAGGGAAACAGCAGCCCCCGCAGGCCCAACGCATTCCAGCCCCCCGTCCGAGATACTCTGCCATTGATTCACATCCACTTCCTCATTGGAAAGGCTTCCAGACAGCGCGTGTGTGTGTGTGTGTGTGTGTGTGTGTGTGTGTGTGTGTGTGTGTGTGTGTGATATCGCATCAAGGCTTGGCTCCATCTTATTGGCCCTTTGCTCATGATAGTTTCCTGCATTAGCAGGAAGCACATGCAGGAAATGAGCGAGTCGAACGTTGGTGGTTGTTTGGTCAGGGCGTGCTTTCCGGCAATTTACCGTCAATCCATAAAGGTTTATTAGGATGGATGTTTTCTTCGGAAATTTGGAGATAGTGAACTGTGTCTGGATTACTGAATCCAACACTTTGCTTATCTATGTTGGGTTTGAAGTTGTTGAGAACACAAACAACCTACTTTTCTTTCATAACAATGGTAACCAGGTTATACAATAACAACAAGGTCTGTGGACTGTAGAAGTTTGCCGTGTTGTTTTTGTTGTACTTTGTATCCTATTGGTCCAGACATATTGATATATATTAACGCTGCAAGGCCGCAAGAAAACACACAAACAAACAAACACAAAAACTCACACACACACACACACACACACACACACACACACACACACACACACACACACACACACACACACACACTCTGAGTAAACAGCCCGCCCGTGACGCCATTTAACAGCTTCCTCCGTGTGTGCTTCCCGTCTCCTGTTTGTGCCCTTCTGCATCCAGCTGGACGACCCTTCCGTGTTCCCGGCCGTCATCGTGGAGCAGATCCCGGCCGCCGACCTCATGCAGGTGTACTCCGGCCTCGAGGCGGACGAGCTGACCAACGGCATCATGGTGGACACCACCCTGCACGTGGTGGAGGAGCCCATCCTGGGCGGGGATGTGGACCTCACAGGTGAGGGAGCGGACGCTGTTGTTCTGTTGGTATCTCCCGCCGTCGGTGCCGATCTGGGGGAACGTACACACACACCCCCGTTACAGTGATGGTACAACCCGGCGATGATGTTAGAGATGTACTGATGGTTCGATTGTCTCCGTACCGAACCTGTCTTACACATCCCCCCGCCGGTGATGGTACAACCCTGTGGTGATGTGAGAGATGTACTCATGGTTCGATTGTCTGCATACCGGTTGAACCTGTTTTGGGGGAACGTAAACACCCTCCTTACGGTGATGGTACAATCCGGTGATGATGTTAAAAAGTTACTTATGGTTCGATTGTCTCCATACCTGTTGAACCTGATTTGGGGGGATGCACACATCCCCCCGCCGGTGATGGTACAACCCGTGATGATGTAAGGGATGTAGTTATGGATGGATTGTCTCCATACCTGTTTGTGTCTAGCAACTTACACCGCAGAAGTATCGTGATTGAATGTTGGGGCTTGAAGACATTAAACAAAAGCCAGCTATAAACATGAGGAATTAAATTACACTGTATGAGTATCTGTATGAAGCACGTTTATCGCTTCAAGTACAGTATGGGCTCTTATCTGAAAACAAATGAAACAGCAAGCAAACGCTGTTTATGCAAAGCTACATCAGCACCATCTAGTGGCTCGTTCCCGACCTTTCAATTGTTTGCGCTAGGAGCCAACGCAAAGTAAATTTCAAAAACACGGTTTACACACGTGATCATACTGATGTTGACATACTTTATTTCCTCTGGAAACAGAGTCGAACGTGTCTACGGACGATAGTAGAGAGACCAGCGATGCAGCGGCTGCCCTCCTCAACATGGAGTCTCCAAACAACATCCTAGATGAAAAGCGCATGAGTGAGTAATACACTGAATACATTGTAATAAATAATTCACCTTCATCCTTCATAATCAATCAGAGCGAAAAGAAGCTCATGTTTGAACTTTGGTGGGGGATAATAATATTGTGTTTAATGCGGATCTCGTGTGTGTGTGTGTGTGTGTGTGTGTGTGTGTGTGTGTTTAGTTCACACCTTTGGCACCCTGCTGGAGTCTGACATGACGTACATCCCTCTTCGGCCGGACCAGATGGACCCCAACGGCATGGACATCTCCCTGGACGAGGACACGTCCTCCATGGACGAGCTGCCGCAGAAGAGTGTCTCCAAACCCCAGAAGAAGAACAAAAGTGAGTCAGCGTTCATGATCTGTCTGCTCGCACACCAGTGGGCGGCACGGGGCTCATAGAGCACGATGACTGGTGACCGGAGGGTGGCTGGTTCGATCCCCGGCTCCTCCTGTGTCGAGGTGTCCCTGGGCAAGACGCCTCACCCTGACTGCTCCCGACGAGCTGGCTGTCGCCTTGCGTGGTTGACCCCGCCGCCGGTGTGTGAACGTGTGCATGAATGGGTGAATGTTAGGCAGTAATGTAAAGCACTTTGAGTGGCCACTGGTTAGAGAAGCTCTTTATAAATGCCGTCCATTTACCATTTACCTGGGTGTGCGTTTGTGTGTTTTGTGAAGGTGCAATTGAAGACTCATTTGTCATTACAGGGGTACTGTTTAAGGTGTTCTCGAGTCTTGTAGTTCGTGCGTTGGTTTATTACACGTCTGAGATTTGCACAAAGTTGAAACATTGCCCTACATTTCTTAATTAGTTAGTCTTTTCCAGCCAGAAAAAGGCTAACCTTTTTAGTCAAAGCTAAGCACATTTTCAGTCTGCTCGCTAGCTGTTGCCACTTAGATCTTATTAGCATGTAAATATGGGCCTGGTGTTAATCATTTTTATTGTTATTGAGTTTCATTATTTACCATGTTGTTTCACAGAGAGA
The DNA here is from genome assembly GCF_031168955.1 of Gadus macrocephalus. NCBI lineage: Eukaryota > Metazoa > Chordata > Actinopteri > Gadiformes > Gadidae > Gadus > Gadus macrocephalus. The sequence continues at coordinate 22,646,809 of NC_082391.1, read as the reverse complement.
AACAAGAAATATAGATTACAATCTCTTAAAGAGCCAGGGAGCCCAGTGTTTCAGATGTAATTCAACACTATGTGATTTAAAGGCCTGAGAAAGAGAGGTTTAGGAAAGAGGTGTTATGAGTGTTTTTATAAGCAATGTTGTATCTGAGATCCGCCGCGCACCGTATCGTTATGCGATAGGTGTCCGGCCAGCCGAACCTTCACTCGTACCCGGGTATAAAATAGACACCGCTGCTCAGACGGAGCCTCACCGTCCACACACACCGCGTAGAGTTAAAGTACTAAGTGCCCCACTTTCTCTCGGACATCGCAGTCCGCTGCTTCCCAGACGGAGCTCCACACGTCCACGCAAACCGGACCGCCGGGGCCCCTTGGTCGTGACGTCAGACTAGCTTTGAAAAAGGTAGTGTGACGTCACGAACCGAACGCCACCTGCATGCGCAGCAGAGTGGGCCGTTCACGGACTGTTTAGGGGAGAAAAACATAGGATCTTGCCAATTTCTTTCTCTAAATTTGGGAGTTATTTCAGTAATAGTGAAACAATGCCATATATTACCATGTTGAAGATCTAAACGTTTAAAACAAATAAAAGTGTTTTCGGTTGTACTGTCTCTTTAAGAAGTGTGAGGCAATAGGAACAGTTAGCTAGACGGTGTTGCAACACGGAACTAGGTGGCTATTGCACCGAGGGTGAACAGGGTAGGCTTCCGTGTTATGAACTTGGGCAAAAGTTTGTTGAAACTTATCACCAAGTTGGGTAATAACAATAAATCATGAAGTCACCTAATGGGTAAAGGGAACCGAAAGTAATATGGCAGAAGCGGCAGCGGACTCGGCCTGTGTAACCGGACCCTGACCAGCCCTCCGTGCGTCATGGACGGGCTGAAACCACCGTGGACGCTGTGCCTCGACTCCGCTCTCCATTTTTCGAGGACATGGGAGAATTGGAGGGACCAGTTTGTGCTCTATGTGGACTCAACAATGACGACCGAGGAGGACATGGCAAAAGTGAAACTTTTCAGCTGTCTGATCGGCGAGAGTGGCAGGGAGCTACTGGACACATTGATGGGCGTTACGGCCAAGGAGGCCTGGACGATGGATGACATTATAAACACGTTCGATGAGCATTACAACCCTGGCGCGAACGAGACCATGGAGCGGTATCGTTTTTTTTCTAAAAACCAAGGCGCCAGTGAAACCATTGACAGTTACGTCACGGAGCTGAAAGCGCTGGCCCGGAAATGCAACTTTGGAGCTCTGAGAGACTCGCTCATCCGTGACCGGATTGTGTGTGGTAGTCACAATACGGGCATGAGAGACAGACTGCTCCGCCAGAAGAAAATGACGCTAGACACATGTGTACAGCTGTGCAGGGCCGCAGAGCTGCCCCGGGAAAATGTTGAAGTCAAGGTGGAAGAGGTGCATGCAATGCAAGGGGCCGAGCTGCCCCGGGAGAATGTTATAGCCATCTTCGTACCCAAGGTGGAAGAGGTGCATACACTGCAAGGGGCTGAGCCGCCCCGGGCGGATGTTATAGCCATCTCCGGAGCCAAGGTGGAAGAGATTCACGCATTGCAAGGGGCAGAATCGCCCCGGGCGGATGTTATAGAGATCTCCGGACTGTTGTTGGAAGAGGTGCCTCAGAAAAATGTTCTAGCGATATCCGGTCCGGTGTTGGAAGAGGTGCATACACTGCCAGGAGATGAGCTGCCTGAGGAGAATGTTATAGCCATCTCTGGGCCTGATGTGGAAGAGGTGCATACACTGCCAGGAGCAGAGCTGCCTCAGGAGTATGATGTAGCCATCTCTGGGCCTGTGGTGGAAGATGTGCATACATTGCAAGGGGCAGAGCTGCCTCAGGAGTATGATGTAGCCATCTCTGGGCCTGTGGTGGAAGATGTGCACACATTGCAAGGGGCAGAGCTGCCTCAGGAGAACATTAAAGCCATCTCTGGACCGACTGTGGAAGAGGTGCTGAAAACAGCAACATGCAAGAAAAGGAAACTAACTAACTACGAGGTGGATTGCGAGTTGTGTGGAAACACGCATGGAAGAAGCAAATATAAATGCCCGGTGTACGGTAAGAAATGCAAAGAATGTGGCAAAGAGAACCACTTTGCAGTCACACGTAGAACAAGCACGGAACAAAGACACAATACACAACACATGTACACAATGTGGCACAAGTTGATAGTGATGTATCTGAAGAAGGTGAATTCCGTGGACACTAATAAAAGGAATTGCCCCCTGGGCAACGATTTTGTAAAATTCCTTGCAATGTCATTCCTATTAACCTGCTTAATCCTGCTTAAAGACAAAGATTGTACTACTAATGTGTAACAAAGGGCAAACTGAGGCCACTAGGAAAATGTAAAAAAGGCTGGTGAACAAAGGCTGTACTGTGTCACTTCTTGTTAAAATAGCAAGCGAGGCCATGAAACTGATAACAGTGCACTATAAAAACATTCTGGCATTAGATAGAGGTGTTACCTCAGAGAAGCACTCAGGTGAACAATGCGACAGATAAAAGCAGAGTATGGTGATGTGTTCATGGTTGCTGCCTTGAGGGAGAATACAAAATGGAGGTAGGCAACACGTTGAAGCCTGTGCAGCTGACAGACGTGTTCCCGTCCCAATGAGGAAGCCACTGAAGGAAGAATGGCAGGACCCGCGGCGCAGAGGAATCGTCACACCGGTAGAAGGCAGCATGGACTGGATCCGCCAGGTGGTGGTTGTACAAAAGCAGAACAGGAAGCCAAGCATATGCATCGATCCAAGACCTTGGAACAAGGCATTGAAGCGCTCTCACTTACCGCTACCAACCACTGAAGACATTCTGCCGTTCGTACTACCTGTCCAAAGCCAGAGGGTTTTTGTGTGTGTGAGGTCAAAAGTGGTTTCTGGCATGTCGAGCTACGAGATGAATCCAGTTCCCTTACAACGTTGTCAGTTACGGGAGACAATAAACATAGAACGACTGGGAGTGGAACACAGCACAACACAACTTAAATAATACCACAGATTGTTCAGTGCAACGCCTCAGAAACGGGTTTGGGCACGGCACTCTGCAGGAGGGTAAGCCTTTCGCATTGGCAAGCAGTGCACTGAGCAAACAGAGCGGGCTATGCTATATCCAAATAGAAAACAAGTTCTTGGCTATGGTATTCAGCATTAAAAAGTTCCACCACTACACCTGCTAAATTACTGTTCAAAGTCGTCACAAGCCGTTAGAGACGATGGTGAGAAAGCCACTACTGAGTGATCCCAAAAGACTTAAAAAAATGATGCTGCGCATTCAGAGGTTTGATCTGCACGTAGTGTACAAACCAGCTACATACATGTTGCTAGCAGACATCTGAAGCACCGCCTGTCTACCTCAGTGTTCATCCTCTGGCCCAGTGGAGAGGCTGAAATAGAGACTATTAATATGGTGTAACATTTCGCCATCCCTGAAGACCGACTCAATTCACGCTCAAAGCAAGCTGCTGGACAGGAGCCTTATCGTGTTTCTAGACCCCCGTAACACGCCTGGACAGCAGCCCCCTCCGCACACCGTCTCAGAACCACAACCACAGGCACCGGTGGCAGATACGCCTGGAACCAACACAACAGGTCGCGCTGGGGTGAAGCCACAACGCTACAAGGACTTGGTGACTTTAATCACAGAAATAGATTTGTAGCACTAGTCGACTCCGGGGGGGACATGGGGAACAGTTGAAACAATTGCCACTGATGTTTTCTGAAACCTTGATGTAGACTTGTGTTCATGTTCAAATGGTTATGTGCAAGGCTGTTTAAACACTGTACTGTGATGATGGGCCTTATGATGATTTGATGTTGTTCAAAAGAGAGTATATGTTTTAATAACAAAATAAAAGTATAACAGTTTGAGTTGTTTTAGCTTCTAACTGTTGCAGAAAAAAGAAAATAAACTCAAAAGAGAAAGGATGTAACAATAGGAACTATTGTTTAGACGTTGTTGCAACAAGGACGTAGTTTGTGCTTGCACCGAGAGTCAACAGGCTAACTGATATATTTCAAATACGTGCCACGTGCCAAACAAGTTCAATAAAACTCATTACCCAGTTGGGTAACAACAATGAATTCTGTAGTCATCGTATGTGTAAAGGGAACAGAATTTAGTAGCGTTTTCATGGCCGGACCGCAGTTCATGTTAGATATAGCCCCCCTCCTAACAATAATTTGTTCTTCAGCTGAGTAAATGCAGGAGTTTTCTCATTTCTTAATGAAGAGGAGAGCTCAATAATACGACTAGGCCTCAGCCTCAAGCAACAGCAAAACAGCAACACATTTTAAAACACACACACACACACACACACACACACACACACACACACACACACCACTTTAAGAGCTCCGGGTGTCTTTAAAAGCACTAAATATATGCAGTTATTTAGTATCATTCTTAAACCTACTGACGGGTTCCCTCTCTGCTCCGCAGTACGCAAGCCGAGAGCGGTGCGTCCCTGCTCCCCCATCAACACGCCCAGCCTGCCCCTCAGGAAGAAGAGCAAGGAAGGCAAAGGTAACCCCCACCTCCTCCTCCTCCTCCTCCCTCACTTCACTGCCTCCACCACCACCTCCCTCACTGCCTCCACCACCTCCTCCCCCATCTCCCTCACTGCCTCCACCACCTCCTCCTCCACCACCACCTCCCTCACTGCCTCCACCACCTCCACCACTTCACTGCCTCCACCACCTCCTCCTCCCCCATCTCCCTCACTGCCTCCACCACCCCCACCCCCAGGGGGAGAGCCTCTCTTTGAACCCAGTGGAACAAAGCGCCGGTGTCCTCAGGCCCCCGTTGTAAATCATCCTCTGCTCTCCTCTGGTGGAGGAATATGCGAACAGCAGCAGCATCCCGCTCAGCTCCCCCCCCCCCATCAGCCTTCCAGCCCCGGTCCAGCGGGGGCTCAGTTAATTGATGAGGTGCTGCTCTCAGAGGTTCCTCTGCTTCGCGGGTAAAGGAAAGTGATTGTGGGCTTTGGGGCATTATGGTACGCCAGCGAGCCCACCGGGGGCGGGGGGGCTTATTCGCGGCTCTCCCCCTTCCCCCCCCCCCAACACACACACACACACACACACACACACACACACACGCCTCGCCTTGTTTGTGCTGCATGAGGAGGGGGGGCGAGAGAGACGCGTATTGGGGACCAGAGCTGAGGTTCAACAGCACGCATATACATCACACTGTCATGGTGTCTGGGACTCGAGTGGTTTCTGGAAGGGTTGCTGTTTTTAACCACTTCTGGCCAACATGTCGCACAAACAAGAGTAATCTACTGCCAAGACCTGTATAATTAATTTCGTGCCTAGACACATACACCTACACAAGCACCCACATAAACACGCATGCGCACACACACACACACACACACACACACACACACACACACACACACACACACACACACGCGGACACAAACAAGCATGGACTCATGCACACACACACACACACACACACACACACACACACACACTACTGTGACTTGATTTACAGAGTTATAGGGATAGGAGTAGGGCCTGCTGTAATTGCGCTGCTGCCATTTTGCATTTGCTCGGTCAAAATTCTGGAATGCTAAATGAATTACAGTCTTTAGCTCGGCTCCAACGTTCTGCTTTGAAAGGCTCATTTGACTTGCATGTACGTATAAAAAAGGAGACTTTGCCGTGATTAATGTTTCTTTCACCCCCTGCCCAACTTATAGGCAACACCATCTACCTGTGGGAGTTCCTGCTGGCTTTACTTCAGGATAAAAACACCTGTCCCAAATACATCAAGTGGACGCAGCGGGAAAAGGGCATCTTCAAGCTGGTGGACTCCAAGGCCGTGTCGAAGCTGTGGGGCAAACACAAGAACAAGCCCGACATGAACTACGAGACCATGGGCCGAGCCCTCAGGTACGCTGCCGCCAACAAACACACACCCGAATGTACATAAACCAAGAAGCTCGCTCTCTGGGGGGAAAAACTCAACCCAGCCTCAACTGCCTTTATAAATCAGCGTCTATTCAGCACCGAGCCCATCTAACATTGCATGGTGCTAACATTATACACTTACACGTACAACACATGCATACTGATGCAGAAAGTCCCTTTTACATCCAGATGTACTATTTACCGTTACTGTTAGAGACGCTTTTATGAAAACATCGAGGAGCATCCAGCCTTGACATATTTTATCTCAGGCGGCTTGTGGCTCAGGAGGTAGAGCGGGTTGGCTGGTTACCCGAAGGTTGCGAGTTTGATCCCCGGCTCCTCCTTGCAGGGCTTCGCGGTGACCCTGAGCGAGAGACCTGACGAGCTGGCTGTCGCCCTGCGTGGTTGACTCCGCCGTCGCTGTGAATGTGTGCGTGAACGGGTGAATGTGAGGCAGGGTTGTAAAGCACTCGGAGATGCCACTGGTTATGAAAACCATTTACCATCTCAGGACGAACCCAGAACCTTTGGGAAGACCATCCTTCCCCCGTCATCAATAACAACATGTGCCCCCCCCCCCCCCCCCCCCCAGGTACTACTATCAGAGAGGCATCCTGGCCAAGGTGGAGGGCCAGCGGCTGGTGTACCAGTTCAAGGAGATGCCCACGGACCTGGTGGTGATCGAGGACGAGGACCCGGGCTCCGACAGCAGCTCTGTGTACAGCGGCCAGCGGCCTGGGGGCCCGGGCCGCGCCATCGTCCGCGGCAACGGGGCGGGCGGGGCCAGGGCCCACGGCAAGGCCTACAGCCCCCTGTCGGCCAAGCAGGTGAAGAAGGAGCCGCTGGACGACAGCTTCTACCAGGAGTTCAACGGGAAGGAGCAGATCCTGCAGCCGCTGGGGTCGCAGACCATGAGGTGGGCGGGGGCACAGGGTGGTCGGCCATGAGGGGGGGGGGGCACAGGGTGGTCTGCCATGGGGGGGGGGGGGGATACAGGGTGGTCGGCCATGAGGGGGGGGGGCACAGGGTGGTCGGCCATGGGGGGGGGGGGGGGGGGGTACAGGGTGGTCGGCCATGAGGGGGGGGGGGGGGGGGGTACAGGGTGGTCGGCCATGAGGGGGGGTACAGGGTGGTCGGCCATGAGGGGGGGGGGGGGGGGTACAGGGTGGTCGGCCATGAAGGGGGGGGGGGGGGGGGGGGGGGTACAGGGTGGTCTGCAATGTGGTTGATTTGGTGGGAGGTGTTTGGCTATTGGTTCGTTACGATGTCCTAAACACCTGTTTTAAAGGTTGTATCAGTGATTCTAGGCCGAAACATCAATGATGATGATCTGATTTTTCCTCACGATCCGCTGCCCGCCCCATAAGCAGGCCGTCAAAAAAACGTGTCTCTGTAGGCAGCCTACGCTCCGAGATCGTACACGAAAACAAATGGTACTACCGACCACTCAAAACCAAATTAAATAGTATTCCAACCAATCACAGACAGGCGGGTGTTTGCGCTGCGTTCACGATAGTTTTTAATGGATGCACGAAACAAGGAGGGAAGGGGCGTGCTGGCTCTGTTTGTTTGGGATCTCACTTCAAATACCGACAGAAGTGACCCAACATCGCTGATACAACCTTTAACATCTTATGTATATATTATATAGTATCTATTTTTCATACACAATGTAGACCAGTGACTTTTTGTGAATTTCGAAAAGGTCTTCTCTAGATGTTGTGTTTAAAGCGTTTTTTAAAGTTGCGTGTTGCTTTCATAGTTGAACCAAAGTGCTGAAACACGCCTTGTCTGTTCGTAGCAAACGTGTTCCAATATTCAGAAAAGCGTTTCTTAGAGCGGATCAACTCACTGTGCTCTACTTCTGTGGTTCTGAATACTGTTTGATATGGCATTAACTCGGTTCTGTGATTGCTTTCCCTCTGCCATGGAAAATAACTTTTTGAAATCGTCATGATACTGCAGTCAAAGAACTTCAGAAGGAGTCTTATAATTATACTGCGTATGCAATTGCCTTTTTTTTTATACTGTATATATATCAAAAAAGGACCCAGGTTTAAATAATAATTGTATTACAGTGGATTACAACGTAAACCAAATAAATAATACAGAATGCATAGAATGAACACCAGCCCTCCCACCAACGTTGGGCTCTGTGTGACGGCTGTTTGTTGAAACGCTTCCCTCTCCGCTTAGGACCATCAACGTCCCCTCCTCCCTGCCCATGGTCATCACCTCGTCCTGCTCGCTGCATTCCTTCCAGTCCCTGAGCGGCGTCCTGGGCAACGGGGACTCGCTCCACGCCTCCTCGCCGCAGGTCATCCTGCACACCGTGCCCGGCGGCGCCGGCTCCAAGGACGTGCTGACCATCCAGGCGGCCTCGCTGAACCCCGGGCACTGCCTGCAGGAGGGCCTGCCCCAGCAGCTCCTGGTCGCCACCTCCGCCTCCTGCCCGACCTCCGTCAGCCACTCCACCGCCGCCGCCGCCTCCTCCTCCTGCCTCCCGGGCGTGGCCCGCCTGCTCACCCTGGCCGGCCCCGGGGCCCACGCCATGGTGGCCCCCGGGGGCCACAGCGTGGTGGCCCAGCATCCCGGCACGGTGATCGCCACCGTGCTGAAGGCCGGCGACTTCCACGGGCTGCAGGTCAAGGAGGAGCTGATGGACCCCAACTACTTCCAGGCCATGGTGAACGGCGACCCGTGCCTGGCGCAGGGCGGCTTCGACGGGCAGGACACAGAGCAGGAAGGGGCGGAGCTCAACTACAGGACTGTCGTCACCGACGCCCGCCGCCAAGGCCTCGAGGGGCAGGCCGGCGGCGGCGGCGGGGGCCGGGGCGCGGTGAACGGACACTTTTCCCAGAGCAGCAGTCCCAGCGAGGGCCTCACACCGGTGGAGGAGCTGGAGGTGCGGGGGGAGATGTCCCTACAGGCCGAGCCGGGGCCCAAAGGGCTGCCGGAGCTGCCCAACGCCACCCAACTCCCCGTAAACTTTATCCAGATAAAGACGGAGCCCGCGGAGGTGTAGGGGCCGGCGGACTCTACCGTACACAGTGGACGATGCGTATCTGAGCGACGGGGGAAAGGAAGAGCTTCTTTTCACACAGAGAACGATCCGGTCCGCGCGACGGACCACGTGACGCTAGAAGCGCTCGGGGATCGATCTCGGGGTTCTCTGGGTGTTTGTCTGGTTGACGGACGGCAGGGTCGACCTCGTGTGTACTCTTATGTTTATGTATTTGAAAGATGTCATTAGGATTTTTAATAAACACACCGTGGACGCAACACACACACACACACACACACACACACACACACACACACACACACACACACACACACACACACACACACACACACACACACACACACACACACACACACACACACACACACACACACACACACGTGCAGACACACACAAGATCTCGGTTCCTGTTAGGAGAACAGCCATTTGTCAGACTAGGGATCCTTATATACCAACTGTGCCAGTTAAGTTATTTTCTTCCTACGAGAACGTCGTACATGGCACGGCGTTGATGCAGGAGTAAAGAGACAGTATCTCCACACAGGGGAACCACAACAACCAAACACAACAGAAGAAGATGAAAGCCAAAAGGTGCAATTAAATCTCATTTGAGAGATAATGTGCTTTTATTTGTTTGTTTTTTTCTCAAACGCGCCGTAATGCCGGAACAAAAGTAGCGGCGTTGTGGTGTTCAATCAGACAAAAATATATAGAGAGAATTTCAAAGAAAAAATCACACCAAAGACTAAACTGAAGAGTGCCTTAAAGGAAAGCTCAGCTCAAGATGTCCTCGGAAAAATATGAGTTTTTTTACGTTTAAAAAGTCAAAATTCCTCTCTTTGTATCCATTCTTTCTGTAATGTATGCGTTGCCCTCTCTTTTTGCCCTTGAAGCACTGTTTTTTTTGACAATTCTGGGCATTTTCGTGTCCGCCATGTAAAGACTACTGTTGTGTTTGTAAATAGCTAAAGACAGCATGGGGACAAAGAGCAATGAAGAGAGGAAGATGAAAAATACAAATAATACAATATGAAATAGAATATATATGAATATATATATATATAGAGAGAGACAATACAAATATACAATTGAGATACAATTTTAAGGCCACAAGAAATTTATTTATTTTTCGATTTTTCTAAATTCTGTATAAAAACGGCACATTTGTTTTTCTATTTAGCTATATCATGAGGGAATATTAGAGTAATATCTAAAAACCAGGATGTTGATTCGCTATTTCTGTCTTTTAAGACTGGCATTTTTCATTGTTTAAGCTTTCTGTGTAATCAGCATAGCTGTGCTATATTGTAAAGGCAGCACACGGATGTGTAAACGTCCCCCATGATGTGGATGATTTAAACATGCATTATACCTTCCTTGCTTTCCTCTCTTCAGTGGACATACTTCTTTACCGATGCCATTTTACAGACTTTAACGGATTTATTTTAGACTCCGATTTTTATACGCTTAAAATAACAGTACCCCAATCACAATGGTACCTACCAAACTGAATATCTACCTTCTTCTGCTCATGGTCTTCTCCGTGGTGCACTATACTCTGTTGAATCTGGGCTTCCTTCATTCTATCGGCTGGTTGTTGGACCACTAAAGCAAGATGTATGATTGGACCAGGAGTCCATGCTAAAGTCTTATTGATTGTAATCACGGGGTAAAAGTGTGACCCACATCTGCTCAGGGGTCATAGATGACGATTTGAATGTATACCCTACACAGCCCTACTGGAGAAATACAAACACAAAAATAACTATCTATGACACTGGATTGGGTGAAATGCTCCTTTTCCATGACATTGAGGTGGGGTTGAAACTGCTTTGTTTTTATTCATTTTCCTTAACAGTGTAACATATATCAGGTGCTGGCTTTCACACGCTGCCTTGGACCACTGTTTTTAAAACCTGGAAGTATGTCCACTGCTCTCGTTCTCTTTGATTTTATTATCATCGTCTTTGTCTCTTTCGTTGTCCTCCCCTATGCTGAACATAGATTCGATTATTAAGGAACATTATAATGTTATAATTAAAAACAAGATGTACTATGAAATGCATTATCTTATTTTTATGTTGACGTTTTTACATCTATGGTGGAAATGCATTAAACACACATGGTCGCGAAAGATAAACGTCCCGTGACTTGTTTTCAATCACAAAGCCTCTACTTCGTCTTCTTCATCCTTTTCCTCGGCCTTGGTGCTCACCTTCTCCGAGCAGGGAGGCGTGCGGAAGAGAGTATCCCGTTTAAAGACGAACTCCCGGATCCGGCGATTGAGAGAGAGAGAGAGAGAGGGCGGGACATTCAGTTAGGTTTAGCGTCGAGAGCTTTACAGTTTTTCTCAGTCGCTTTGGTACATTTCTCAGATCAGAATTGAAATTTGCAAAACAGTAAGTGCATTTCTCAAAACAATTCGTACAAATAGCAAAACAACATGGATTTCATGCAAAAGCCATTCTCTTGCTCAAAATCCTTAGTTCGTTTCTCAAAATCTGTGTCAATGAACATGTCAGTGCCATCACAATGACAAGTCCTTGTGTCATTGTGTACGGATAAGACAGTCAAATTGCTTAGTCATGTTGTCAATGTAACAATGTACTCTGGAGGAATGTTCTGATGTAAACTATGGCTAAAGTTTTGAAGACAATTATTGTAAATTGTAAGTTACACCTTGGTGTATGAGGGAGATTGATTGCAAGAGACTGGACAAGATTCACATTCACGCTTTGACTGTACGTTAATTTGTTGACAGACCATGTCATTGCTAGAAATGTGAACATAGGAAAATCTCCTTAGGGTAAACTGTACATGCTTTGCTGTAGGAATTACAGTGCAGTCTTCCTACACCTCCTTACGTTCCTGTCTGTTGGGCCACAAATTCTCATTCTCACGCAGCCTCACTCCTCTTCCTCTTCTTCTCTCAGGCTATTGACCCTGTCCAATTCCTTGTCCTTCCATTGTCAGACAATGTAACATTGTGTTGTGCTCCAGCTATATTGCCAGTTCATGGTTCAGGAGATGCACCTTTGAGCTACTTCAGTAAACTGGTTGATCGTTGGTTGACAACACTTCACACATTTCCCTTCTTTAGAGAAAGTCAAGATTCACCTGGTAGCACACATCTATATATATATATATATATATATATATATATATATATATATATATATATATATATATAGGCCTATTGATGAAACGTAATTTAATCCTTTGTGGTATCGTTGTTTCGGGCTAGGTATGACTCGGGAGAGATAAATGTTCTACCTTGGTCATTCAGAGACACAAGGTCAACAAGCTGGCACTCTCGAGGTGGTTCATGAAGCATCCCTCGAACACAGGTAAGAATTCAGTTTATATTGAAATATGAAATAGGCGGAGTGGTAAGTAAGCCACTCCTACAGGTTCTAATTGACCCAGGTGACCCTACGTCTCTCTTGGCCTGGAGGGCGGAATGACAAAGAGGCCATGTTTGTAGAGTCGTACTTATCTCAGTCCCATTGAACTGAATATTGTGTGTTGACCAATCTTTGTGTAGAAGAAGCTATTCAGGACTTGTGTTAGCACAACAAATATGTGGTCCAGTAGCTTGAATCCTGTGGTCTAAATAAAACATAGACTAAATGAATGTGTATATGTGTATATATATATATATATATATATATATATATATATATATATATATATATTAAAATAGGCAGTGGCTACAGTCAGAGGATCCTGTATCTGTTCCATCCTACCAAGTGAAGCACTGCCACACACAGGGACGCTCTGTCTCTCTCTCCTCTTCATCTCAACCCACCCCCCTCCCACCTCTTTATCACTTTCTGTCCCCCCTCACTCTCTTTATCTCTCTTCATCTCGGACCTCCCCCAGCTCCCTTTTATCTATATTCCCATCTCTCTCTTCTTTACCCCCTCGCTCTCTCCCATTTAATCTCTCTCGCCCCTTGCTCTGTGCCTTAACCCCACTCTCCCGTTATCTTCAATGATCTCTCTCTCTCTCTCTCTCTCTCTCTCTCTCTCTCTCTCTCTCTCTCTCTCCTCCCCCCCCCACAGACCCCACCCACACAGCTTGTGTGTGTGTGTGTGGTCTTCTGTGTGTAGGGGTGTGTGTGCGCACTGCAGTAGAGTTTATTGGGAGCTATCCTGCAGTGTGCCGGGTGTGCGACTCCCGCCAAGAGAGAGAGGCACTGATTCACCAATCACGGCTGCTTTGCCTCCGCGCTCCCGTTTCAGGGCACGCCATCCGATGGACCTTCAAGTGGCAATGTGATTGGTCCCTGTTACTTTATTAGGCGGGAGACTTTCAGAATAAAAAAAAAAGAGAGGGACTATATTAATTATAGTTTAGTTAACAATTTGATTTTTTTATTGCTAAAATGTATGTTACTCTAAATTGCATAATTAAGTTATGTATAAATAATAAAAACGTTTCTGTACTTAGGGGGCTTCCGGCAAATACTACTTCACTGTTTCGTATACCCTGATTGGACATAATTCAGTTTGGATGATTCAGCCTCCCCCATTACCGCACCCCGCCCCTCCTCCTAAAAACACCCCTCTGACGCACTAATACGCCCTTTACGCTTATTGTATGATGTACGACGTCCTGGCACTTAAAAATAGTGCTTAGCAATCGTGTAGCGTCTTACCCTAGCTATCTGTGATGTGTACGGGGAATGGCCTAACCTAGCGACTTTTATTGCTTTGCACTTGGTTCTATGAACATCCTTACTGTACCAACAGAGATATATTCTTGCTTCACTTTCTTCTGTCAAATGTACTTTGTAAGTCGCTTTAGATAAAAGCGTCTGCCAAATGTCCTAAATGTAAACAAAACAAGGAGCGCTACTACACGATGTTCTGTAAAATCGAACCAGCTGTGCGTCTGTGTGACGCTGTGTGCAGCTGTGTTTCGGGAGCGTTGTAGTACGATTCCTGTAAAGAGAGGTACAGGCCAGCCAGCACTTTTCATTTGCAGAATACATCAGTGAGAGGACTTGATCGTACCGATAACAATATTGAGATAACTATCGATGGGCATTGACTACAGATATGTCAAGATAATGTTAAGTTATGAGCTAGTTGACAGTGGTGCTTTAACAGCAACAACAACCCTTCGGAGGTGTTTGCTCTGCGTTCGAGAACACAGAGGGAAGTAACCAACCCAGCAGAGGACCCGGAACGTGGCCAGATGTGCTGATCCATGAATGAAATCTAGTTTGTAAATCCAGTTCTGGAGACACGATCAAAACACATTGTAGAGCTCATGGAAGACTACAGGCGAAACGCTGTAAAGACGATGTGTGCGATTATTATGGTAAATAAGAAATATACCCTAGAGAGGGAGAGTAAGAGTTAGAGATGAGGAGTGCAGAGAGAGAGAGAGAGAGAGAGAGAGAGAGAGAGAGAGAGAGAGAGAGAGAGAGAGAGAGAGAGAGAGAGAGAGAGAGGAGAGAGAGAGCTCTTCCGGGGGCTGGATGGGGAAGTGTTTTGTGGCGCCCGAGGCCGGTGACACGACACGAGTGTTTACTGCGTCGCAGTGGGAGCTGTTTGAAGGATGATGCCTGACATCAGTGCCAGGCCTGCAGCTTGTTGCTGAGAGAGTACAGGGAGCGATGATTCCACCGCCATGCCAGCACAGCGCCTGGTGGGACATGACAGAGGAAGCGAGCTGTAGCGTGGTGCGGCCTGCAGGCTGGCGCAGCCTTCATGGCCTTGTTCCTCCCAGTTTAGGGACCAATCAGCTGTAGAATTAAAACCTTTTAAAATTTCAGTTAATATTAATTGTGTATTTTGTGCATGTTTTTCTTTTAACGCGCCGTTGTGAAAAACCCGTTGTTTTTGGTGTCGTCTGGTAGCCGACATGTGGCGGCGATGCCCCCGTCGTCCACAAGATGGCACTGGTGAACCACGTCTAACGCGAACCCAACCCTGGAAGAGATTCTATTCCTGAAAATAATTAGTTTAAAGTACGGAATTGAATCATACATTAGTTTACATTCTGCCCGGCCAGAATGCAAACCCCTAAACGGATGGCTAAATAATCGTTGAAATAAAAAAAAATAAACAGCTCGAGGTCATTTTTCTTCCACATATGATGCAGCAACAAATGGCCATCGCTCACTTGGGAATGTGGGAATGATATTCCCAACGAGCAGAATCATCTAGCCGCTCTGCATGGTGGTCAGACACGCGCCTCCATCCCCAACCTCTCTCCATCCTTCTCTCCCGTCGGGGCAGCAATAAAAGTGTTTTTCATCGTGAATAAAACATTAAAGGGAGGGATTTGAAATAAGAGACTAATTTGTTCTAATGCTTCGTTTGAGGAGCCATGGTTCTGTGTGGCGTTCTGCGCGCCTCTAGGGGACGGGCTGTGCAGTTTCATAACCATTGTGGCGCCTGCTGGTTCTGAAAAAAATACTAACCCAACCGCCCTGACAGAATTCACATAATCTGGTATCCCATCTATCTCTCTCTCTATCTCTCTATCTATCTATCTATCTATCATCTATCTATCTATCTATCTATCTATCTATCTATCTATCTACTATCTATCTATCTATCATCTATCTATCTATCTATCTCTCTCTCTCTCTCTCTCTCTCTCTCTCTCCTCTCTCTCTCTCTCTCTCTCTCTCTCTCTCTCTCTCTCTCTCTCTCTCTCTCTCTCTCTCTCTCTATCCCTCTATCCCTCTATCCCTCTAACGCTCGATCGATCTCTCGATCTCTCTCCTCTAACGCTCAATCTCTCTATGACTCTCTCACTATCTCTCTATCTCCCTATCTCCCTATCATCCACCACCCATCCCTCTGTACCTCAATAGAGACGTTTTTTCTTATCTGAAAGCTGCAGTGGGAGAGTCAGTGACTCCATATTGTGCGGGGGGTGTGTATGTGTGTGTGTGTGTGTGTGTGTGTGTGTGTGTGTGTGTGTGTGTGTGTGTGCGTGTGGGGGGGGGGGGGAGCCCTATGCAAAGCTTCCCATGGCTTTCGAGATCTCTGCCGCTCTAAACTCCTTCGTCTAATCGAGGCGGGGTGGAGCACGAGGTCGGGCTTTTCTTCGGTTTTCGTCGTTCTTTTGTCTCAACAGCCGAGACAAGCGCTTTGTAAGCTAGCTTCGATATCTCTCTCCCAGCCGCTCCGAGTGAGCGGGAGCCACCCGGAACGCCTCCCCCCGGTTCTCCTGCCAGGAGGACGGCGATGGGAGTCTGCCTCCTCACAGCCATTTGGTAGGACCTTGTTTTAAAAGGAAGTGATCGAAGGCATGAAATCTCTCATTACTTTAATTTGATTCAACATTTCATGTTTGATTCCACCACAGCAAAATTTAGTACTATTAGGAATGTAGATGTAATCACATGCACGCACACACGCACACGCACACGCAGGCACACACACGCACACGCACACGCACACACACACACACACACAGGGCAGCACTGAAATCATCGTCAACAGACCATGCACATTGTTAGATTGATTGTAAGACTGAATTACGCAGACATTAGAGGATTCCGGTATGCAAGAAATATTAGCATATATTATCATTAACAACCAGCATTATATGAAGGAGCAGTTTGGCTGCCATTTTGATGTTTAACCTCAACACCGCCAGCATTATACATCAGTTCAACGTGGAGTTCAACGTCACCCTACACTTTTTGAATGTGTACCAGTTAATCAAACACTAGACAAACAACCCCAGTTTAATAAACACCACACATTATAGGCAGTCTAGTTTACAGTATACAAACACAGCAGTTTAACAACAATACACACCGTATAGCTGTTTGGTGAACACAATACAAACTACAGCAGTTTAATAATCCTTACACACTATGGCAGTTTAGTGAACACAATACAAAATACAGGAGTTTCATCAACACTACACATTATAGCAGTTTGATAAACAGAATACAAACAACCTGCATTCTAATAAACACTCCACGTTGTAGAAGTTTGGTAAACCGAATACAAACTACAGCAGTCTAACAAACACTGCATACACTATAGCAGTTAGTAAACACGATACAAACTACAGCAGTTTAATAAACACTACACACTATGATAGTTTGGTGAACACAATACAAACTACAGCAGTTTAATAAACACTGCACACACTATAGTAGTTTGGTGAACACAATACAAACTACTGCAGTTTAATATTCCTTACACACACTATGGCAGTTTAGTAAACAGGATACAAACTACAGCAGTTTAATAAATACTACACACTATAGCAGTTTAAAAACATACAAACTACTCGAGTCTAATACAACTAAACTAAAGCGAGAGAGAGAGAGAGAGAGAGAGAGAGAGAGAGAGAGAGAGAGAGAGAGAGAGAGAGAGAGAGAGAGAGAGAGAGAGAGAGAGAGAGAGAGAGAGAGAGAGAGCGAGCAGAGAGAGAGAGAGAGAGAGAGAGAGAGAGAGAGAGAGAGAGCGAACGTCGTTCAACAAATCAACATTTGTTTTATGAACTTTTCAGGATAGCCTGCGGGTTTGGCAGCGCCCAAGTGTCAGTTCATTTGAAGTATGTCTGCAATTATTGCATTTGTTAACTCTTGCCCACTATTTTTTTACTTGACATGGTTGCTTTGGGCTATGACACTATTGATTTAAAAAATACAATGTGGTTGCAGTGCAAACTCGTCTATTTATCAGAAAATCCACATTAATGTGTGTGTGTACTGTGTCGTAAATATTATATTTGTATGAAAGGACAGATGATATTATTGACTGATTGGATATTTTTCGAAGTCTTTTGAGCCATAAGTCATCTAATTTTTAAAATATGTCGCTTATGAATGCAATTCAACACGTCCATTAAAAGAGTGAAGCTCCAAGGCATGCCAAGTGAAGTAATGGTTGGTTGAAAGCTAGTCATTGCTATTATTTAGTGGCTTGGGAAAGGGACCTTTTGTATTTGTAGCTTTTATACATCAATGTCTGAATTCTTTTTTTTTAATGGCTTACAGTAACAAACTGAATCTTTGCACTATGATGGTAAATGGACTGCATTTATATAGTGCTTTTCTAACCAGTGGTCATTCAAAGCACTTTATAATAGGTTAGGTCATCACCCAACAGTCACTCATTCATACACTCACTCACACACCGACGTCTAACATTCAAGGTCACGGCCACCTCATCAGAGGAGTAAGGCTTAGGTGTCTCGACACTCTGTCAAGGTGTCTTTGTAAGTCGAATCGACGTGTCAGAAAATTGTGCGATTGTTGTGCTAGTGCTAACACCAGTTCTGATGTGACAACAACATACAAATGTTTAGGGCTCTGAGAGAAGTCAGATCTTATAGACGTGGCTTCTTTACCATTACGCCCACACCAGTATAGACTGGAAAGGTACCTGGGTAAATCAGATCCTTTGGGCGTGGCTTTTTACCACTCCACCCATACCAGTATAGACTGAAGATGAACTTGGATCCGGTAGATGCATACGCTGCTTCTGGGACCAGCTCCAGAGTGCTCGTCTGTTTCCCTTGTATCTCTGAATAAACAATCGTGTTGGACCTTTCCTTCTCTTCGAGTTATAACTATCCCCAAAACCCCCATACCCGAGGCATCAGAGATGAGTGGCACCACAGCATGGCCTGGCCTCTAGGAAGAAAAGCCTGTCAGTGCTATTTAGTGGTGGGGCTGCAGGATTGACTCTTCTTCATTTCCAAACCATTAAAGATGATCCAAAATAATTCAAATACAAACTGTGTCAACAGCAGCTGCCGTTCCGTACCCCTCTGGCGGAGACGATCCCCTGTGTCGGCTCTTCTGCTGAGTTCAGTGGTGCTGCGTGAACGGTACGTTCACACGTATTTAAAATGCAGATTCTGTCATGATCAGTTGTGAATACCTGAGACAGACAGGAGCTCTCTGTCTCCAAGGATACCGGCCGCTGTTTGATTTAATTGGTGTAAAATACAAATCAAGGTTTATACATTATTATTAAGGTATGTCAATTAGCCTATGCGAGGCTAATAGTAGCTATGCTATAGTAGAAAATATAATCTGTCAAATTGTCATATGTTTAAGATCCATGTTCTCGTCCTTTAGTGGAGGCATCGCCCCTCGTTGTTGGAAACTGATAAGCCGATCTAGTATTTCCAAGAATTTAAACCGCATAGAAGTTACCAAAAACGAAGCATCATTGAGCCGCATATCTTAAAAAAACCCATGATAAACGATCGACAATCCGTCTACGATGGGCCTGACTAGATTAGACTACAAGATCAAAGACATCCTTATTCCACCGGTGTGTTTTTTTAAATCAACTCACGTCGACGGCACGCGCCCCCATCGCTTAATATCACCTTCGGAACACACCATACGGTGCCTCGTTCTTCTTTCTGCAGTTTTACTAGCGGCAGTGTGTTGGAGGCGGCCCCAGACCATACTGTTCTGCTGTACCTGGAGAGACGCCAGTTTGACCCTGAAAAAAACACATTATTTACAGGAGGAGCTGTTTTAATGAACCACTCTGAAAATATAGGGAGATGTATAATGTGTGCGACCAATCCTAAATACCAGCGATTTATGGCTCCCCCATCACATCTATCTGCTCTGTTTATCGCCCCCCCCCCCCTCCCTGGTCTGGGTCAGTGTGCCAAGAGACGGCACCCTCCCCACTTTTAGACACCCTGCTTTCTTTCTGCCTGCCTGCCCCATGCAATCGAGTGGATCTCGAACACATGTACCATTCACATGCCATTAGGCAATTCAGAAACTCCAATTAGCCTAATGTGTGTTTTTTGAGACGGCAGCAATAGATCATGGAAATTAGTGGATATTCTTTAAGGCTAAATACAAATATATATTATATATTATATATTATATTAAATATTATATATATATTTATATATATATAACTAGTTGATCTATCCTTTCATCACATCATATTATATTATATGAAATCAACACATTCAAACACATCACACATAAGACAAGAGATGATTATCTTATATTCAAAGATATTATTTTAATCAGTTACAAAAGAATTGAATGGAACCAATGTCAAAGATATGGCATCAAATGTTACTTTGTTTCGTCTAAGAATAATCTTGATATCTTAACTTAAATATACATTAGTTTAGATATCTTAAAACATACATGGTGAAATACTGCGTGTCTTTGCTAAAAATAGAAACAGCCACAATGCATTTTATACACATTGTTGTTTGTTGGTTTAACGCAGCATCCAACCTAGCACCACAACAAGCTTAATTCCCCTTCCCACACTAAGTCTCCTTGCTCTTTTTTTTTTTACACACAACACGAATGGCAAACGAATGTCGAGTGCCTCGGATAAAAGGCACTTTAAACATGCAAAAGGACAACATCACTCCCGACACAAAGGCCAGCAGGTGAAGAAGGAATTCAGCCACCACACTGGACTCACAACAAGGCTACAACGGCCGACTGTTCACTAAGCTTTTCATTTCATTGTGGAGCACGTAATAAATGTGTGCCACGGGTTTCCTGCCTGCACTAGACGTGTGTCGGCGTATTGATGGATGGGAAGCAGCACCAACAATGACGTTAACAATATTGAATGCAGGGCAGCAAATAAAAAAGGAACACCACCAGTCTATTCAGACCCTCCCCAGCATGCGTGCGATCCACCAATTGCAGGGCATGACGATCTGGCAGATGACCCGCCCCCCTTGGTAGAAGTACGGCCAGGGGTTGTACCCGCCTAGGGGCTCGTAGTAGCGCCGGCAGTAGCGATAGCCACTGCGGCAGTGCTGGCAGCAGTAGCCGTTGTCGTCCAGGCGGTTGTCCAGCTCTATCCCGGCGTCGCGCTGCAGAGGACACAGGGCGGTGCCGGCTCCGTCACACAGAGACTCAGAGGCCGCGGATCCATAGAGACTACATTACCCAGGACGCAGTGCAGCACTGTGACTCCCTGCGTCTGTGTGATGCAGAGGCTGGATCACACAGAGGCAGAGGGACAGAGGACTGGGGTGTGTTCTGGGTAATGTAGTCCCCGACATCACATGGAGGCAGAACAGTGGGTTGTGTACTGAGTAGTGTAGTCTCCATGGATTGTGTTCTGGGTAATGTAGTCTACATCACACAGAGGCAGAAGAGTGTGTTGTGTACTGAACAATGTAGTCTCTGACCCACATAGAGGCAGAACCGTGGGTTGTGTACTGGTTAATGTAGTCTCCATGGATTGTGTTCTGGGTAATGTAGTCTCCATCACACAGAGGCCAATAGAGAGAGAGAGAGGCAGAGCACTGGATTGTGGTAAATGATGAGCATGCTGTGGTTGTACTGTAGGTCACACAGTATTTATGGCAACGCTAAACGGACGCGCAAAGATCAAACCGCATCCAAGTCTGATCTTTTCTTTACCTGTTTAACCGGGATGAACAACGCGAGGCGACAGGTGACAAGGGAGATCACGATCGCTGTGAAAGTGGGTCGGCGTGATTTACAGTAAGGTCTGACTGGGAGCATAAAAAAAAGGGTGTAATACCCTTGACCTTTTCCCGCATGCACCAGAGCCATCGCTTACTCCTCAGCCGTGAGGTGCTTCATCTCCGGCTCCTCACCCCCCCCCCCCCCCTGGCCCGAGCGGGGGCCGTGACATTGGCGTTTACCGGCATAATTACAGCGTCCCTTTCATCTCTGACCCCTCCCTCCCCGGACTGCGGCCCTGCACTCCAGAATGAGCGGCCCTTCTCCATTAAAGCGTTGGCATTAGAGCGAGGCGTCTCACTGCCTCCCCCTGACCTTGACTCTTAAGTGGATGGCACATTCCTGGAGCAATTAGCAGGGTAATGATCGCCTAACAAGCATTCTTTCATTCGCCCGCACCGGTTTGCCTCTGAATTAATAGAGGGGGCCCGAAACCCAAATGAAAGGTAAATTGGGTAGAATTAATGGCCCTTGGTTTTTTCCCTTTCCCTGCGAGTTCTTTCTTCTTCTCCTCCTCCTCCTCCTCCGTCGCCGTGTCCTGTGCCATCTCCACCCGGCGGATCTGCCAGGCCTTTGATCAGGAGGAGCTCAGTGCAACGCTGGGAACAAGTGCCACTTAACTCGCCCCGCTAGTTGAGGCTGTGAATGCCCTCAGTTCGCATTTGACCACATTTCAATCTTCTGGAGTAAATGAATCCTGGGAGACAATCCCCAGCAGTCTGTCTTGTTAAAAAGCTGTCTGAGGGTCCGGGAGATAGACCCCGCGGACGGGCGCCGCGGAACAAGTCGGCGGTGCTTGATACAACCGCAGTATGTCTGCCAGGGTTATATATTTATATATCTTTGTGCATGCCATGCAGTGATCATTT